>NW_017537156.1:155741-170510 GCF_001853355.1 Bactrocera latifrons
ATAATATAAAATTAAAAATTATTATCATATTTATAAACAATAATAATAATAATCATTACAAAAAAACTTTAATACCGTACATGTATGGCCTACGCTGTGAAACCTAAATATTTTTACGCGTATACAATATTTAATCGTGTAAAAATAACTAAAGTTGCTAAAATAATTGTTTGCCATGCTGTGGCACCAATAGTTAGCTACATGCTGCATAATTTACATCAGAATTAACTGTTGTATAGTGGTTTTGTGTCAACCGTTCGCTTTTTGCTTTTGCGCAATAAATAAAAAACTTAAAACATTGTCAGTCTTTTATAAATATTTGTATGCATTTAGTGATTTCGCTTTTGTTGTTGGTATAGCAGTGATTTTTTGTTTGACGTTCGCGCGGCACAGCAACTTTGCCAGCGTTTTGTTTTTTTTTTTTTGTGTTTTGCTTTTGTTTTGATTCTGCTACAGATGACAGCATCTGAGATTGAAGCCATTCAACTTTTATGGGCATTTCAAAATTTAAATTACATTTTTTTATGTTTACATGTTTACATAATTTTAAATTATCGTTTTGAATAGAAAAAGCAATTGCTTATCAATTTAGGTGTGTAGAGTTCATAGTTTAGTGATACATAGTTATATTTGTAAGTTAGCAGTAAAAAATATGTTATCTATGTACGAGTATATATGTATATAAGTGAAATTATTATCATATAAGTCCGGCGCGATCCGCAAGAGAATGCCACGAGACTTTTTGTATATGCACGTGTGAGGATATTCAGGCATAAAGTGTTTTTCGAAGCGATATTTTTTAGTTATTTAGTAATATCCGTACAAATTGCAAAATATGTGACCAAAATTTTATACATCACTGTACTTTGGCGCAAATTATGCTCGCCACCTTACTTCTTCTGCTTTTTCAAATTATTGCACTTACTTAGCTAATAGTATAGCTTATTTGAGTGTAAATAGTACGTGTTCGTAAGGTATTATGTAAAAAAATATTATAATTAATTTAGCGCAAAAGTTGCAAAACCCATTTGAAAATAAAAAATCAAATACGAAGATTGTAATTCTTAATACAATAAGTAGGTATGTATGTATGTGAAATAGTGAATCAGTTAAGTTTAGATGTATATGGGATTCTCTTGTCCCGTAAGTAAACGGAACATTGAAGTTGGCATAGTCTTCATTAAGATCTGTTGGCGAAAATATGCATAATTAATTATTTTAATTAAAATATGCATAAGCAATTGTTTTACCTCGCCCACGGATGTAGCGAGCAGATTCACTATTTTTTCATGCGGCACCGCCACCACACTCTGATTGTTGATCTCTATTATGCGATGGCCAACGCGCACACCACCGCGTTCCGCAATGCCGCCACGCAGCAAGCTACAAATCTGTCCAAGATCAATAACAAAGCAATTAAAATATAGTACAAACTAAATTATAACTGCACTACGCACCACGCCATTCTGCACACTAAATCCCAGCTGATATTTGGTGTTTGGCCGTTTGATTTTCACCTCAACTACCGGTGGACACGGCACCACAGTGAATTTGACCGCTGTCTGATTTTTGGCGTTGCGTATATAACTCTGGCATGTGGACAGCGGCAGGCCCACCAAGCTCATACCGTTAATGGCAATCAATTGATCACCGATATTTAATTGGCCGCAACGCGCCGCAGCACCCGTCGACATTAGATTAGCTATCACCACGGTGGGCAGCATCGAGCCCCAACCGCTTTCCACTATCACCACACCGAGTATTTCGCCTTTCACCTTTGGTACAACAACCTCTTTTTGCAATTCCTTTTTGGCGAATATTTCCAGTTCATCGCCGAATATCTCCTGACTATTGAGCACCTCCTGATAATCCATCTCCTTCACAAAACTATGATCTTCAATGCCATTCGCTTTTAGGAATTCCATATAGGCCACCTGAAAGGCTTGACCAATTGATTGTGCAATGAATTGTGCCTCATCGCTTTCGAAAACATGGCAAATCATTTTTGGTGTGCGATTATGTTTATTGCTGCCGTTGCCAATGTTGCAGCCGCTAATGCCATTGGCAGTGGTGCCGTTGGCAACGGTGCTGCCACAACCACTGGTGTTTGCACTAGTGCCACAACCGGTGCCATTCTCTTGAGCATCTTTATTGCCATTACCACAGCCATTGGTGACGTCTACGTCGGAGCCACACGAGTCGGACGGCACAAACCGACGGCGCGCCATTAACACAACCAAATCGCCGATATCTGCAATGTAGGAGATTGTGCGCAAGGCATGATCCATCATAATCTCCTTGAGGTCTGTATTAAGCACCATGATCTTTTCGGTTGATATGAATAGATCGACTTCTGTCGAGGGTTGGCTCTCGCCTTCTGGTGCCTGCAATACCGAGTATATTTTATGTATGACATTTAATAGCAAATAATTCACACTCAAAAACAATTATCCAAAACAAAGCATTGCGTTTGAGGTTATGTCTAGCCAAAACACTTACCAAAGCCTACAGGGTTTCGCATTTAAAATTCGAGCAGCAATAGAGGGCAAAAAATTTAATGATTATTTATCACAAGTATGTATGTATGTTAGTAAGCTACGCCACAAGGTGTTTCCTTTACATGCAATAGAAGCTATATTTTTGGTAGCCTACCTTAATACGCGACACAGCTTCTTCGGCCTGCATCATACGCGTTGATTTCGTTGGTTGCCCCTCGCACACCAACTGCGTCGAGCCTAAATAACGCGCACGAAAAAGGACCCCTTCAATTAGCACTGCAGGATCCAATAGTCCTGCGGAAAAAGTGAAACTCTTTATTTATTGAACGAAGCAGCATGCTGTATCCGAGAGAACACAGAAAAACACAAGCTTTTACAATACACATATTTATAATTTTTCATTTTTCTAGAAATACTTTTGTTCAAACCTACTTTTGCACCCTGAACAGGGTATATTATTCGAACTCAGATACTCTATAAAATATATACACAAAATATCAGCGTGACGAGCTGAGTCCATTTGAGCCGTCTTGTGGTCTGTCTGTATATATGCGAACTAGTCCTACAGGTTTTGAGATATTGATATCTGAAATTTTGCAGACTTCCTCTTCTTAAGAAGCTTAAGAATATGCACATTTGTCGGAACCCCCGATAACGAACCAATATAGCATATTGCTGACATACAGATTGAACGATCGGAATTAAGTTCTTGTATGTAAAGCTTTTTTAACTGTCCAGATATCTACTGAAAATTCGTCGTAGATTATTGGTCAATGAAACGATACAATTTCTGAAGAGTGTTCAGATCAGACCACCTTACTTATAGCTGCCATACAAACTTACCGAAGAAAATCAAGTTCTTGCATGGGAACTTTTATTTTAGTTGTTGTTTTTGTAGCGGCAGTTTTCGACCGAATTGACAGCCCTCGACCGGATAAAAATCCGGCTCCGGGTTCGTAGACCCGACTGTCGTGAGAACGAATGGGAACTCTTGTATTTGTGAAGGATATTATAGCTTCCCTGCAACCGGAGTTTACTTTTTTCTTCTTATCCACTCAATAAGTTGAATATATTGAACTCTAACAAAATCAAAACAAAGCCAACACAAACTATTTACAAAATACTAAAAATGAAAATCGAACTGAAATATTAAACCAACGAGAAATTTACGCTTAAAAACTTGACTTAATTTAATTACATTTGACTTACATTGTATGTAAACACGAATATATACACACACGCATTACGTTGTACATATGCATTGAAATTAACGTATATTTTTTTGTTATTGTTTATGTATTTTCGTATCACGTTAGCGTGCAAAGACAATCAAAGAGACAAAGAGACGCCCACAAATAGAGATTATACACATAGCTATTGACAAACTTATCGGAAATGTTCGCTCAACTTACCCTCCTTATTGCGTGTCTTAGCCTTCTTGTCGCTATTCGCCGAATCTTTGAGCGATTTGATAGAACCCGTTGGACTTTTTGTGTATTGCAGTTTTTCGGGTGAGGTGATCGTAACATCCGCGCTGCCTACAATCTGGCATTGTTCTGGCGAACTGGGCGTTAACGCTGTGCCGATGCCTTGACGTATTGTTGCTGATGAGAAAGCTTGCGGTTTAATACTGACCGAATTTGTAGTGAGCATCGTTATGTCCGAGGTGCTGGGCGATTGATCATTGGAATCGGTACCACCACCAATACGTGATGTTTTTGGCCAGATTGTCTAATGGCAAAGAAAAAAAAAATATTATTAAATTAATGAGGTTGGGACGGAATTACGCATAGTAAGATGGATAATAACGAAATAAAGCACCTTTTCATCGTAAAACCCTTGCTCATCAACACGCTGCTGCCCCAGCAATCTATCCGTCTCCAAATCTGTGTCAGGTTCTTCCTCCTCGCCCGGGCCTGTTCCACCAGCATTCTCATCATTAGGAACACAGTTCAACTTATGCAAATGATGGCTTCCCATTCGGTTGGCTGTTAGTGCAGCATTCGTTGGTGATGTTTTACGCGGCACCCAAACTGGTGATTCTGGATCGGGCGGTAGTACTTCGTCGCAGAATTTTAATTTCTCTGGCTGAGTTTTAGCACGCTGCAGCGCCGACCGTATCTCCTTCATCGCCTCCTGTATATCAGCTGACTCGCGCTGCTGTTTTGTGCGAACGCACTGTCGATATGCCACTGATGCTTGTGGTGGTGGTGGAGATTGTTGTGTGGCTATAAAGATAAAATGGAAACACGAAGTGAATCCATACGTAAAACGAAAACAAAATCAAGCAAAGAAAGCGTATTATATACAAATATTAACATGGCTGTCATGTTCACGTATTTACAGTTGAATTGTATGTGCTTACTAGTAACCGGTGCGTAGACTGCATCGTAATTAGAATCGTTATGGCTCAGCTCATTCGATGTGTTTAAACAAATGTCAGAATTGTTGTTGCAGCAACTGCTGTCGTTGTGCATTAGTTCATGACTGCACAACTGCTGATCTGGCTGATGTGTTTGTTGTAGTTGTTGCTGTTGTTGTTGTTGTTGAATAATATTTTCAGGAACATCACTTAAATCGTTTATTAAATGGCCATCCATCGGAATAGTATTCCCTAAAGTGTTTGACATGCAACTATCATGGCACTCGTGTGAGAAACTCGCGTTATACTCATTATTTTGCAGCATTGTAGGGAGCTTGTGTTGTTGCGGTTGTACTTGATATTGATGCGCTTGTGACTGCGTCGGGCAATTCTCCGCACAGCCGCTGTCAAATATTTGTTTTTCATTCTCTACGGCGGTATTAACATTATTTTCCGTATCTGAGGCGTGGCCGCTCGACAAACCGTCCTCTAGTACCGGCATGCTGGTGTACAATTTGCCATAGTCCGTGGGGCAATTGATGTCGTTTGACAAACTATCGAGATCACCGCAATTTGAGTCGTAATCAGTGGTCTCAGGCGAAAGAGTAAAATTGCGCGAATGGCGGCGTAGATTTGCTTCCAATTCTGTGTCGGCCAAATCTCCACTGCTTCGACTATTTGAATCTATGTACAACTCAATGTCGTTGTTTTCATTGTAAACCGACTCACAGGGCTGTAAATTAGGAGACCAGAGAGATTAATTAGATAAGTTAGACAAATATTGATATAAAACGTTTTCGCTGTGACATGCTTGCTTATTTGTGAGAGAACTAGCAACGATTTTATGCAAGCGATTTGAAATAATTTTAAGGGGTTAGAAGTAGTCAGAATTTTCAAAAAATCCAAATTCTTTTCATACTTAAATACATATAATATCTTCGAAATATACTAATTTAAAGTAAAGCTGAAAAATACTTTTCGATTGATTCGATAATTAGCAAAGGGTTCTCAGGCGCTTGGGAACGATCGTTCAAATAGTCGAAAACCGCTCCATCTGGTATCGCTCATTCGCCTACCAAATTAACCTAACCTAACAACAGTTATTATATTTACAATAATTTACGTCTTTTTATCCTCAAAACGGACGTTTCTAATTCAATATAAACAATAATGTTTATTTTCTATTTACGTCTAGACCATACTCACTTGCTTGCGAGGCGAACGGTGAATCATATTTAATTCCTCTTTGGGTATTCTAGCTAAGCGTTGTCCTATATACGCCTGTTCCATATGTTTTCCCTCTTCCCGCTCACGTTCGCGCTCTTGTTCGTATTCCATATGGGTATCCTGGTTGAAATATAGATATGAATACAAGTGTATTTAATTTATTGTTGCGCAATTTGCACAGTTCAAAAATGACATACACAACTTCCCACGTCATCGCCACTTTCAGTGTAGTCGGTAAAACGTTTTTCGTCCTCTGAATTCGCTTTAAAGAAGTCCTCGAGCACTTTTCGCGTTTCCGAACACTCATACAAGTAATCAAAAGCTGGCGTTTTGACCTGAGCCCCATCAATACCGGGTGTACTCCTTTCGTCGATGTCAATTAAATTGCCAACTGATTTATTATCACGACAGTTATTCAATCCAATTAATGACGTCGGTGTGGTCGAATAATAATGCTGCTGTTGCTGCTGCAAAAGCCGTTGTGCACATTGTGTCGAACGTGAATTAACCTCCTGTTGCATTAGTTGTTGTTGCATGGAGGCGTATTGCTGTGAACCTGCAATTGGTGACACGCGTTGTGGAAAACCTGGCGGACGTTTGGGTAGGGCGCAAGTGCCTGTCTGCTTGGTGGTGCCTAGTGGTTGATTGCCAAAGCGACGTGGGGAACCTTCATACTCGGCAATTGGTAGCTGGCCTATCATTTTCGTGACCTTCAAAATATCCTCATTATTGTGTTGATGATGCACCGAGGTGTAGCCTTCTGGAACACTGTTCGTATGCTGTATTGAGCTATTAATGGTATTTGAAAACCCGGAAGTATTGGTTTTATTCATCCAATTAGTGTCAATATCATCGAATACCACTATTTCACCATCGCGCAAACATTGAGCACCAACTTTACCGACATCCGTAGGTGACCCTCCTGGGCTGGCTAGACCCTGCAATAAACAATAGAAATTAGTTTTGAATTTTCGTAGATGTGTAACAATTTCCGCTTACTTGTGGCATTACATTCTGCTGTTCAAATTGACTACCCGGGCTACGGCCTACTCTTATCTGATGATGATGCTGTCGATGCTGATGATGCAATGCATATTGCACATCCGTATTCAAGTCAGGAGAATTAAGAACAGTGCTAGCTGGTGTAACATTTGGACTTCGCGTGCGCATTTCCCACACGTACCGCTCTTGCGGTTTTTCACTGAACGTACCAACAATTCCTTCCGGCGGTGCAACCATTTCGCTATTTAGATTCGTTTGATTGCTAACATCTGTTGATGCGCATGTACGAGCAATTCCTCCTATAGAACCCATTGCGTTATTTAGGTTAGCATTTGAATTGTTGACGTTCACATTAGAACTTGTCATATGAACTCCAGATGATGAACCCATTGTACTGGCGTTTTGAGCGGCGGTGTGGAATATAACGCAACCATTGTTAGATGACTCCAATTCGCTACTTTCGGAGTTCATTTTAATTTCCTTTTCTAAGAAAAAATTAGTTTTTTCTTTGTTTGCATTTACATATATTTTCTTTGTTTATTGCCGGTGCACTTGGCTTTGGCTTGATGTAGCTTTTCAAAAGCAACGAAACTGAGTGTATTGGTTATTTGAACTTATTCGACGGATATATCAGTATTTTATTGTCCTACCATTCGTGTAACATTTAGTTGCTTTATTTGCAGTGATATTTGCTTTTTCTCCAAATGTTCCATTTACGTATAGCAAGCATTTTGGTGGTGAATCTACATCATCTAGTAAGACAAAGCAAATGCAGTTAATTGTTTTGAAAAGTTCATTGACATTATATTGTTCCACTATTGCTATTTATTTATTATATATATTATAACAAATCCAAACACTTTGGTTGCGATTATGCGACGAGAGAATTATTGCGTACATATAACCTACAAGACCAATGACAACATCGCAATTCAAAATTCGGATATTTCTCTTATTCACGCACTTAGCTTCTAAAATCTTAAAGATTATAATTTCCTAAATAGTCTGCGCCGTAACATAAACAACAACCCATTCATAAAATGATACATGACAGACACAGTCAGTTATTTTATACATAATGACACATTGCACGAACCCAGCATCCCAACCCTAAATATATAAAACACGCCGACATTATGACGAATCGTTCGAATAGTTTCCACAATTATTTCTCCATAATTTTATTTTAGTGGGCATGAGAATTATTAACATATTGTTGTTTAGCTCCTAATGCAGCAACACCTCAAACCATTGCACTGCTGCTTTTGGTATATAAGTTGTCGACTTCCTTGCTAATAGCTGATTTGGAGCAGACGGTGATCTTTTAATTTTTGCTGCATTAAAAATTTATGAATTCACTGAACCACTTGTACGTAAGGCGCATACAAATCCTATTCAGATAGAATCACAGCGAAATTCTTAATATTTTCTTTTTTAAATTGACTACATTAACCGAACGTAAGAAAATCAATAAATTGAAAACGTCTGCGAAATCTGTATGTATGTAATTATGACCGTTCTTTGGCAGTCAAAGATACAACGAAAGATAATTTATTAAAAATAATTTATTTAAACGCTTACTTTCACAATTATTTTATTTATATCTTTATTATCCAGCACAATTTTTATGTATTTTTAATAAAAACTCTTTATTTATTGCACATAAACCTTCACTGCCAGCAATTTTTTCCTTAACCAGCAGCTTATTTTTCCAATTACCTGTGTTTCCAATTACTTTTTCAACTGCTTCGCACGATGGAACTTGCCACATAAAATGAAAAAGATTTATCAAAAAATTATTTAAAAAGTAAAATAGACAATATGCATATGATAGCAGGAATATTATGATTAGACCTTGTAAAAATCGGAATTAGAATAATAACTGGTTCCATTACTATAAACAATAAATTAATGTAATTTCTATGACATTTACAAGTTTTTTAAAAGGTTATATATCCTGCGCATTCTAGATGCAAACCAAATTGTTAGTTTGGTGCCAAACCAATTTTTGCTGTCAATTTTGTATTTGCATTTTTGCAGAGTTGTCAAAATTGGAATCAGCTGTGACGCGTTCACAATCAATTCACACATTTCTAGATTGATATATTAAAATAAATTATATTGATTTAAAAGTTCTAAAAACTCTTTAAAATGGCAGCAGAAACAGCAGCAATAAATCCAGCAGAGCGTTTAAAGTTAGGACCACGAGAGGGAGTGACATACCCTTTGGTGGTGCAATATTGTGGTAACTGCACAATGCCACTCGAAGTAAGTCGATAGAATTTTATTATAGAATTTATTTAATTTGTTATTATTTCTATAAGTATTGTGAATACTATCCCGAATTCGAAAAATGCCGTGCTTGGCTTGAAAAACATCTTCCAAGCGAATTTGAACAAATGAAAATTAAAGATGAAGCGTCCGGTGCTGACGGTACAGATGATGACAAGAAAAGACAAAAACGCGGAGGTAAGGGTATGATGAAGATTAAAAAAAAGGAGGATGTGCCCAAGAAGATTACAGTTTCGAGAGCTCCGCGTGGCAAAAAGAAGTCCGTAACTGTCGTGACCGGCTTAAATACTTTCGGTAAATGAATGGGTTTCCTTTCAATTTTTTTAGGGATAATAAAGTAGCCCTTTTTTCATATTTGATAGACATTGACCTAAAAGTTGCTGCAAAGTTTTTTGGCACAAAATTCGCATGCGGCTCATCTGTTACTGGTGAGGATGAAATTGTTATTCAAGGAGATGTAAAGGACGATCTCTTCGATGTAATACCTGAGAAGTGGCCCGAGATTGATGAAGATTATATTGATGACTTAGGCGACCAGAAACGATAAGTTATAATATTTTGGCTGCGCTCTTTTGCATTTCTAATAACAAATAATACTTATGTCAACTTTGTATAAAACAATTGGCTTTATTTTTATATTAAGTATTTTCGGTTGGAGTGTTAGGAAAATGTTTAGCAACAATTTGCAGAATTTCGTTCACTTGCTCTTCGGATAAGCGTTCCTCACTGTCCTCAATAAGCTGAATATTGAAAAAGAAAATTACTACTAAATCATGACGGTTAAACTAGTATTTACCAGTTGAATATGTAGAGCACTCGTTGGGGGATCGTTGACCATCATTAAACATTCTGTTGTTGTTAACTTACAGCTTAAGTTTTTTACTTCTGTTAAAAATGCATGAATACTTTCACGCGATTCTTGTTTACACGGCGAGTCTTCCAAGTATTGCAAAGTCTACAAAAAAATAAATTGTTTAGCATAATAAATAGCTTTTATATGTATTTCAAAAATACTTCGTATGTTATTGTTGCCAGGTTTCGTAGTCCATATTTTTTCTTAGTGTCCTTAAGTGTTTTCAGAGACTCCATCACTTCGTAATTGGACAACACCGAAAAACAGGGATTCACACTGCGAAGGATGAAATATGACTTATTTTCTGACATCGACGACAACACTGATAACCCTCACCATCCCAACGGGGACTGATAACCGTTAAAAAAAACAACAACAACTTATTTTCTGACAAAAATACTCACATTTCCATATTGTTTTAAATAATTGTGCTTTCAGTTAATTTATATTTCATTTATAAGTTCCTTCTTACTTTTACACAATTTGTTTATTTTCACTCATGTGCGAATTGTTTGTTTTTACAGAATTACGCTTCTTTTTGACATTTGTATATTTCCTTATGCACTGTTCTCATTTTTCGTTTGCTTATAAATTCATAACGCTGCATCTCAAAACAGCAATAATAATATTGCCAATCAATTTTCGAACTTATTGTCATTGAGATTGGGAATATATTTATTTAAACATCTTGGTAAAAACCTTTGCGAAATAACGTCGGGCTTTGAGCTATAGAAGCAGAACAATTTAAAATATATTGATCAAAATGTTTGAGGAGAACAGAGAGAGTGAATAATCTCTTTTATGTACTAATGCATTTTCGGAACTGATTTATTTACTCTTACTATTTGTCAAAAAAAATTTTTAGGACCGTTTTCTCATTGTCTGGTCATAGCCATCTGTCAATTAAGTTCTAGTTAAAGATAGGTTATTTAGCGACGAAGGAGTCTTGGCTAAGTTAACTAGAACTAAACCAACAGAAAATTTAGAAAACGGCTTTAGACAACTACAGGCAAATATTATATCAACATTCATTTCGTTACTTATTTGGGTCACTTTTGCAAAAATTTCGATCGAAATAAAATAAAATTTTCATAATTATAATTAATATGAGGAAGGATCTGTTTATAATTAAAAAAAAAGGGAAATGAATATTACATTCACATTGCTTCGATTCGATCGTGATAACGAATATATGAATTTTAAGGTGTTTCCAATATTTTCCTAACTCAATTGTTCAAAACGTTAAAAAAAATGTGAACGAGGTATTTTGTACGAGAACAGATATGTTAAATGCCTGCAACTCTGGATAAGTGGCAAAAAAAGCAAGTAGTATTTTGCCGGTTTGGCATGTCTTTTTTTTTAATTTTTAAAAACCATGATTTGAGGATGACAAATGTGACAGTTATAATTTCTATCATATGTGCTTATAATTTTTGTTAACTTTGTCTAAATTTCTCGTTGAAATATAGTAAACAACATTAAGAATTAGCAGACAAGCTTCAATGTTGAGTGAAGATAAAATATTACCCGTAAGATGTGATCATTCGTTTATTGTAATCTTTTATTATTTCATTATATCTTATAATAGGTCGGCAGAAGTCGTAAAAGGTTGAGAATTCGTCGGCTGGCCAGTAGTCCTGCAGATGAAAAGCGTAAAAAGAAACAGGAGTCCAAAAATCGCATTTTCTTACGAAAACTCAAACGCGCTCTGTTTATTACATTATTCTTGTCGGCAGCCGCTGCAGTTATATTAGGACATCATCTCACACGTAGCAATGCTAAGAAATCTACAATATTCAAAGATTTTTTAACTAGTTATCGACGACAGTACCATCAAATTGTACATGGGAAACCACACTATTGTGAAACATTATTAAATGTTCAATCCATGATGTCAGGTGTGCGTAAATATACAATTCTGCATCAAGAGCAAGCTTTGCAACAATTGGAAAGCACTCTAAGGAATCAAACACAGTTTCACTCCATTGCAATAGTAGGACCATCGGGTGTTGGAAAAACTATGACAGCAAGTGCTTTAGCGGCAAATTTTCCATGGCGTGAAAATGTTTGGACATATGCTTGGAATACACATGTTGAAAATGAAGTACAGAAATTTCGCATGTTACGACTTTATGTAGAGCAGTTTTCTGATTGTGGCAGTAATTTATTAATAGTTGATAACCTTTTGACATGTGATGACGCGATAGTCCCACTATTGAATCAAATGATAGCATCTCAAGATGACGCAAGTAATAAGCGCGTCATCGTGATTTATATATTTAATTTAAACGCAATGCTGGATTCAAATTCGTATCAGCAACAGGAAAATACTTTGCAACATTTACCTAATACAACCATAATAAATTTCAAGAGATTAAATAAAAAGGATTTGAGGGAGTGTATATACCGCGAAATACATACTGAAAATCTAATTATCACTAAAGATAACTTTGACGAAATTGCGAACACAATTGATGTAGAAACCTCTGGATGCAAGAAAGTGAAAGCAAAAGTACTAGTTTATGGACGTCGCTCGGAGGAAAATGCGAATACTTATGAGGGCTGAAAGCTAAGTTTCCAAAGATTTTATCCAATTAGAAAAGGACTGAATTACTTTATAGATAAATTTACAATAATATCGCGTATATAAGTCATATACTTTTACAAAGAATTTATTGTAATTCTGATAAAAAAAAAAAAAATTTATTTTTGCCACTATTTACATGTATGTTAAAATTAGAGATATTAATCTCAAAAATTAAAAGACAAAAGAAATGTAATTTTCCTTATTCCGTTTCGTTTACGTAGACCCGACTGTCGTGGTAATGGTATAAAGTCCCTAATGCTGATTTGTGGGAACCGCCGAAAACGGACTACCAAAGCATACATACATATATGTAGTTGCCATACAAACTGATACATTTTTTTTTCTTTAAAATTGCCTGGTAGCATGTTTGAGGAGAGCTCAAAATTAACTGTAATCAAAGCCACTTAACGGAAGGTACAGGAACAGAAAGTCTATGAGCAGGGAAACATGGCGATTAGTTTGATCTGACATGTAAATGTTCTGTTAGAGGAATTCTGTAATGTGGAGATCCTGGTGTCAGATGCTGCCGGACGCGGTCTTATGAAGAGTGTAAAAATTCAAGCGGTCGATTGTAACACCTAGAACCTTTGTGGTGCCATCGACTGAAATAGGCTCCAGCAGTGAAGGAACGAGAATTGTCGTGGAAATTTACATTTTCTCCAACAAGGATTTCACCTCGTAAATGGTGCAAACTCTTTTGTCATAATACATATGTACGTCTTTTGCCTTATCCGCTTCTGTATACGTAGATTGGTCCATCCACTTCGTACACTTTTAGAGATTTACCACTTGCCTAACCTGCAAATTAACATCTCTTACGTGTGTAAGTTGTTGTGCTCATTCGCTAAGATTTATAGTTTTTCAATTCTTCTAGCAAGGATGAAAAGATCAGCAGCAGCAGCGATTGTAGAAATGGTGAAGCAGGCCCAGTTGGCTTTGTTGTCGTTAACAAAGGTGCGATTGTCCACACAAATAAATTCAGGAGGTTTCTTGATCGAGATAATATGGGACAAATGATGTGATGCAAGAGTTAGCATAGGTTATGTTATTATCGAACGGTTATCTAGTCCCCGTTAGGCTGGTAAGGTTCAGATAAGTTGTCATTGAGGTCATCCGACGGTATGCCGAGAAACGTGCAGGGTTGGACCAAAGGGAGGCTGTCAGATGTGTAGGGTTAGCTGGACATGCAAAGAGATGGGGGAAACTGATTGCATGCTGGACATATGTTTGATATCTCGTTCACTCTGCATAAGTGGGGGTTTAATTGCTACTGTATCCAGAACGAACGTGCGCCAGGGTCACTCTTGGTTCTCGCTGCAAATCGAGCTCTTCATCTGCAAAGGGTGGTGATTTGACTCCAAGTACGCCATTCTCTGAAAGGAAGTCGGTAAAGGACACACCTAAAACCTTAGGGTTATTAACAGTCGAAAGCGTCTCAACGCCATCAACTGCAATGTTAAAGTAAAGTGCAGAATTACAAATTGTGTATATATTCAGTCAGCTCTGAGATCCTAAGATCGGCAGGCTACAATGACAAAGACCGTGGTAAGCCTTAAAGTCGCCTAATACCAAACGGGTTTCATCAGGAAACGCGGTACTTAATGTATATATGGTTTGTAATTTCAGGGACTGTAGGAATGTAATATCTCGAGCTCGCCATCACCTGGCTGGATAGCTGGATATGATATGACATTCTAGGAGAGGTTTAGGTCATGAATAACACAATATTGCACAGACTTATACGAATTTTTTCCTGTTTTTATATACATAATACATTATCGTTGAAAATTTGGATTGATTAGCAAACCTTTGTTGTCTCACTCCACTTTGGGACTTGTTTACAAACAATAGCACGCAAGGAATTCAAAAGTGTTTCCTATTAATTATTCATTTATTGCGACATTTATTTGTGTGAGTAAGGTTCAGTTTTTTTTTTTTTTTTTTTTTT
>NW_017537156.1:170527-215762 GCF_001853355.1 Bactrocera latifrons
TTTTTTGTGAGTACAACAACACTGTAGTCTGCATAGTAAAGTTAGTACTAGCTGCTAAACTTTAAAATGCAACTGAATGAGCCCAGGTGTCGAACGTCGTTATTTTACCAAATCCAATAAATAGCTCAATATAAAAATGTTGAGGCCATGGAATAGCACATTATTTGAAAAATGTTCGATTTGGTTAAAGGTCGTGGTCGCACCGTGTTCGCATCCCGCGATGCAGTTATTTATCTTTTCAACACATTTCGATTTATGGGTCTCAATCCACCGTCTCACTGCCGTTTGCTGTACTACTTCTATGGCAGTATTGTAACGCTTTTTGCCGTCCCACTTTCGCCGCTCATCTTTAATGTAGGCTGGATACGTGATAGAAATATCTTATCGGTAATGGAGATCCTAAATTGTGTCCAAGCGGCTCTCAACGTCATCGGTGTACCAATTAAGAGCATTACACTGGCCTTGTCGTTGGGTCGTTTGCGCAGCGTTGAACCGTTGTTGTCGAAGTTAGATGCACGTTACACCGAACCCGAGGATTTGGCCAAGATACGAGCCTGTGCAATCACTGGCAATCGCATCGTATTCGGCTACATTATCTCATATATGATGTACGAAACACTGACTATGGTCACCGCATTGCTGGGCGGCCATGCGCCGCTCACCTTGTATATTCCATATGTGGATTGGCATCGCTCAGTATGGGAGTATTGGTTGCAAGCTAGCTTCGATGGCGCTATGCTCTTCTTTCTACTCTTCCATCAAATACTTAATGACTCATATCCAGCTGTATATATTTATATTATACGTACACAGGTACAATTGTTGACGAATCGCGTCAGGCGCTTGGGGACAGCAAATAAAAGCCAGGAGGAAACATATCATGAGCTGCAGGATTGCATTATAACACATCAGGAGATATTAAGGTTTTTAGCTTAGAGTTCATACTAACTGCCATTAGTGGTTTCTAATATGGCTTCTCTTAATCGCAGATTGGTGAGCATCGTGGAACCGATTATGTCTTTAACGCTGTTTGTCCAGTTTTTCATCGCTGCAGCTATCTTGGGCACGACCATGATAAATATCTTCATTTTCGCTGACTTCGCTACAAGAATTGCTTCGGGCACGTATATATTTTGTGTATTGCTCCAAACTTTTCCCACTTGCTTCTACGCTACTCACTTGCAATCGGATTGCGAGCAGCTGTCCATGTCGATTTTCCACTGTAATTGGCTTTCGCAAGGCAAACGCTTCAACACGATGTTGCTATATTTTTTACACCGCACTCAGGCGGATATACCGTTGTTCGCCCTGAAGTTAGTGCCAATTAATTTGTCTACAAATGTGTCAGTAAGTTGGAAGCAATGAAAGTGTTTTGAAGCTCGTACATGTCCTCTTCATATTTTCAGATTGCTAAGTTTTCATTCACTCTTTATACATTTATCCAAAAGATGGGAGTGGGTAAGAATCTGAAGTAACGAAGGACAAACCATTATATTGGAACTCACCTTGCACTACATTTTCTTGGCAAAAACTGTAAAAGTAATTTATAGTGCACCTTAGATGTACTTATTAATTTGATTTCGACCCATTTCGTCGCCACACACATATGTACATATGTATATGCTTTACAAGGGCAAATCGGTTTAAAAAAAAGTAAATAAAAATGATACTTCGAGACCTTCAATTTTTTTTTTTTTTTTTTTTTTTTTTTTTTTTTTTTTTTTTTTTTTTTTTTTTTTTTTTTTTTTTTTTTTTTTTTTTTTGTTATTTTGATAAATTTAGAAAACAGATATTGGGATGATCAAAGTCCTCATAATAAGTGAACTGAAAAGAAAACAAATTTTTATTGTCCATTATAAATGCTATAATGAAAGATATCTTCTTCTTCTTATGGCCGAGTGGAGGTTTTCCTCTTACTCTGTTTCCCTCGGCGAGTACTGCGTCGAGAACTTTGAGAGTCCAATCAGTTTGTTGAGCGTGGGTTTTAATGTGTGAATGCGCTCGATAGAACCTTATATGCAATGTTGAGGAGGCTTATCCCTCGGTAGTTTGCGCAGACTGTGGGGGTCTTTCTTTTTATGGATTAGGCAGAGCACATTTAAATTCAAATCGTCAGGCATGTTTTCGTCCGACCATTTTCCACAAAGAACCTCATGCATGCTCTTCATCAGTTCTACGCTGGCGTATTTGAATAGCTCGGCCGGAAATCCATAGGCCCCCGCCGCTTTATTTATTTTCAGACGGGTAATTGCTATTCGAACTCCTTCATGGTCGGGCAATGGAACGTCCGCTCCATCGTCATCGATTAGGGAATCGGGTTTACCATTTTCTGGTGTTATGCTTACACTGCCAATAAGTAAGTTGGAGAAGTGTTCTCTCCGTGATTTTAGTATTCTCTAGGCATCAGTCACTAGATAACCTCTGGGGATTCTACAAGAGTATGTTCCGAACTTGAAATCTTCTCTTCGTCGTCGCATCTTTCCGTAGCATATTCGAGAATTACCCCTGTCATTTACCCTTGTCATGCACTTCGTACTCACTCACTTTCGTAATCAGGGATGCTTTCTTCCACAATCAGTGAGCTTGTGGAAAGAATCCTACGAAGGTTTCACTTATGGGCTGCGAATAAAGGAATAGGTTTAACATTAGTAAAACGGAACTGGTGCTTTTCACGTATAGAACCAAAAACCCTCAATTTAATATCAATTTATAATTACTCTGTCCTGCAGAACAGAAATGCTTATTAGTTGTGTTCCGTGAGTACGTGATCGAATTATGAATTTGATCGGTTATATGTGTCTCTGTCCAATTTGTGCTGTCATTGATGTTTAAATATTTATAATGAATTCTGTGGGTTGAGTGCGTGTTTGGTTGGGTGTTCACTGTACTTGCAGTATCGTGTTGATCGCATTAGGAGTTTTAGTGGTGGATGGTCGATGGTGTAACTAACGGGTCATCCAAGTGTAGGTACTTTTATCAATAGCCTTTTTTTACAGATCATGAGAGACATGTCAAGTTGTCATGTTATTTTGTTCAGTATTGCTGGCGTTTCATCATGGAAGACTTACATCTGAACAACGTTTACAAATCGTTAAACTTTATTACGAAAATTCACGTTCTGTAAAGAATCTGTTTCGCGCATTTCGTTTAAATTATGATCAAATTAATCGGCTTTACTAAGCGTACTATTTGCAGTGTCATCACCCATCTTGAGACCCAGCATATATTTGTGGGTAATTTTCGGGCGAATAGACTACGTTCAAGATGCAGTGATTTAAAAAAGCAGTCGTAGCTGAGAGTGTGCACGAAAACGATTCGGCACCGTTCGCAGCAACTCGCACTGACGTATGGGACGACTTGGCACATTTTAGCGTACAAAATACGGCTTTCGCGAGAACTGAAGCCGCTCGACCTTCTCAAGCGACATCACTTCGTTTTATGGGCTCTTGAAAAGTTCGAAGAAAATCCAACGTTTTCGCTCCGAGTCCCATTTCTGGCTCAATGGGTATGTATGTCCCGCATTCGGGACGAAAATCAACCAGAAGAGATTCATTCAGATGAACACAACGGCTTGGTGTGGTTAGTCCATATTTGCGGGTGAGACCGTAACCTCCAATCACCACCGTTATCACGTCCGACTATTTCATGCCTGAAATTGAAGCTCGTCATCTCGGCGACATTTGATTGCATCAAGAATGCCAATGAATACTTTTTTCAAATGATAATAAACATTCCCTTTTAAATTTGAAGTTTCTGTATTCTTTTCCTAAAAAAAGAATGAAACATCGAAATGGATCACCCTTTGTATGTATTTGCATGCGATTTTATCTTCTGCAGGATATTCTTATGTTAGTCGTGTTGTTTATAGTTGTATGCAGTTTGGCATTTCTTAAGGGGGTATTCTACTCTAGAATTTTGAAAAATTTGATTTTTTTTTTCATATATTTAAAGTTTAGACCCTTAAGAACATATCCTCCAAAGGATTTTTAAAAATTAAAATTATTTTAAGAGCTACAGTTACTTTAGTGACGCAGTACCTAGCGCACTAATAAATGACTTAGACTGCCTGAAATTTGACTCACTTTTTTAAAAGCGTTTTTCTCGAAACTACTTTTTTCCACACGGTATCGGCATTATCTCAAGTTCTATACAACCGGTTTACTTGGAATTTTGTGTGAACCTTCTTTATATAATCCTTTATCGTTCCTACCAGCATCGATAGCCAAAAATTTTTGTTTTGAATATTTAAAAAAAATTCAGGAATTTCAAAAAAAAAAAAGTAAAACATGATTTTTTTTTTCAGGCAGTCGAATTTTTTCCAAATTTGTTTTACGTGTTCCCTGAGGTAGGGACTATAACAGCATTATTACTGATTAAGAATTTCTTTCGATTATTTTTTCAGACCCACAGGATGCGCCATTTTTCTTTTACACCTGTCTCCCCTCCTCTAATTATTTTAAATTTTAATAATTTTTTGTAAATTTTTTTTCTGTATTCTTAAGATATCAATAAAACAAAACACCATAAAAAATGGATAGTAAATATATATATATATATATATATATTTTTTTTTATATATATATATATTTTTTAATCAAATTCAAAAAACTGCCCAAAATTTGATTTCTAAACGTTGTGTTGAAATGTCTCCAGTTATTGGAGATATCTGGCTAAGACGTAAGACAGTAAATAAGGACGGAAAAAATTAGCTAATCAAGAATATCTTTGTGCACCACATAAAAGATTTACTCGTGTGACACCACATATGCAACACCATAAGAGAATTTGCCAGATATGAGCGACAAAAATAGCCCTCGTTTGAATGGAGTCTTATTGAGCAGTGAATATAGCGCTCGCCAAATCTTTGGTATTATTAGTTTTCGATTTATTGTTTGTGAAACTATTTATAGGTATGTATGTACCTACATGTTATAAGTCAAAGTATTTCTACGTGTACAACTTGGGGACAAAATCTTTCCTTAGTCGGAGAGAATTGGCTCGCATCATAAATTATTGCAATGAAAGTGAAAATGAAGAAGAAGGGTAATGTGAGAACTATTTACATTCTTCCGTCATCTGTCGAGACATTGATGCTAAGTAGAATAATTCCAAATCCAACGGAAGCATATTCAGATGCTGAAGTAGAAGTGGAAGATGGACCACGAATCAACCTCTGAGAATACGCCATCTGAAAACCCCCTCAAAAACGACTTAGTTTTGCAAAATTTGATTACTGTTATATGTTTTATAATAATTTCTAATACAAGGATTTTGGGCGAAAAATCAATTAATTTGTTAAAAATGTTAAAAATTTGAAAAGAAGCATAAATTTTTATGGCAAAAGTGTTCAAAGTTATCGGATCACCATCATTTTATATCTTGAAAACGATTTTTTTTTTTTTAAATCCTATTTTCATATGTATGGTGGAATGTAAGGCAGGTCGCCTCCACGCGTGCATTCTGGGTAACGCTAAATGACCTGCGGCCTTCACGGCCTTTTAGACTATTACAGATATTTGACCCTGCAATGGCATGGACTTTGAACAAAATTACTGTTATTGGATTTGGTTGAATCCTGGGCTGGTGGCCGAGGTATTCCGTCACCTCAGTATGTAGGGGTGATACCCTGAAAAATGGCTGGCGGGCTAATGCTGAGGCTGCCTCCGTTCCGTTAAAACCCTGGCAGGCCTCAGAGTACGTTCCTCTCCCGTCATCATTTAGTTGGTGTGGTAGGTGCAGGTTGAGACGACTCCCTCTTTACGCTGGTCGGCTCTGAACGCATAGCTTCATAATCGCATGCGTCAACCCTCGCCTTGGCATCGTAATTGAGATAACTTTGGGACTCTTAAAAGCTGCTACTTATCCGGGAGAAGGATAGCGGCTCTGAGTTGGGACCCATGAAACATGAATACTAAAAACTGAAAACAAATAAACGAAGGAAAAGGTAGGTGGGGACCGGCCTATTCCGAATTGGATAATGTACCAGGATGGCTGTCATTACCTATGCGGACGGAACCGTTTACGTTTTGTCTTGTGCACAAAAATGGGTATAAGGATAGTTCAATTGCGAAAAATTTAGCAATCTATGTACATTGCATGGCACATAGCTTTAATCTGGCAATCAACTCAGCCTGCGAAGTTGTTGGTTTCAGAAATGCACTAGGAACAATTGGATCGTTGAAAAGCGAATTTGAGAAGTCTGTAAATAAATGTCGAAAACTGAAATCGGTATGCCCAACAAGGTGGGCTGAAAGCCATGAAGCCGTATCGACATACATCGAATTGCATCCGTTCGTGATTAAATCATTAGAAAGAATCGTAACTTGGAAGGATCCGGAGACTTCAACTGCGGCCTTTCAGCTCGTCCCTGCAGAATTCGAAATTTCCTGCTTCGTAATGCAGGTCTACATGCAGTCGTTCTACCTCTCAGCCGGCAATTACAATCGCCTGATGAAGATCTCACAGAAGCGATTAGATTAGCGGGCGACGCTTTAAAAGAGTTCGAAGAAGTGTGACAAAATGCCGTTATGGTTTTTTAATAACGTTGAAGAAGTGTGCGCCGAACTAGGTACAGAAATAAAGGTACCACGTTACAGTAGTCGCCAAATGAATCTCTTCAATTTGAAAACGAACGCCCCTGAGGCATACTGTTGCATTGCTTTTTATATTCACTTTCTTGATACTTACATTGCTCATTTGAAAAGCCGCTTTCTTAACCACAGATCAGTGTTTGTGTATTTTTTCCAAAGTACGAATTTGACGCTAAAAAAGCTCGAGAAATATTTTCTTTTTACGGAAGGGGGATCAACTGTTCAGAACAAGGCTTTCTTGCGGAGGTGAAAATGTGGAAACAGTGAACTTCAGGCAAGCATTTTTGGATTGCTCTCGAAGCTTTAGAAGCAGTGAACAAAACGTCTTTTCCGATTTTCAAGATTTTACACATATTGGCGTTATTGCCTGTTTCAATAGCATCACCGGAAAGAAGTTTTTCAAGTTTAAAGAGAATTAAAACCTATTTACGAAATAGGACATGTCAAGATAGGCTTAATGGTCTAGCATTAATGAATATTCATAGGGATATTGATCTGTCAGTTGATGAAATACTAGAAGAATTCTTTCAAAAACCAAAGAAAATATAACATGGAATGTGAGATCCCGTGTAATCCGCAATTAATCACTGAGCTTCAGCGATACTGCTTGTACAAATGTAGAGCAAGTTCGAATTATATGAATAGCAACAAAAATCTTGTAACTTATTATAATTTCTTATAGTTTGATGTGATTTTTTTGATCAATAACCTCATTCCAAACCCATATCAACAAACATATATTTTTCTCTGAGTTTAGTGGGTGTTTTAATACCAAAACAACGTGGAGAATGGTTAAGATTGGTTTGATTTGAACAGTATTGAACAGTTATGGTACATAATAAAGGTGAAGTTGCTAAACAGAAGCCAACAAATAAAAGTAAACTGATAAAGATTTTAACTGGTCCAGTCAATTGTGATCCTCGTGAATTACATGCCTTGAAAAAAACAGAAGCCTGCGAGTGGTACAAAGCCTTTAATGGGCTATACCAGTGTAACTCAAGAAATATAGGCGATTTTCATGAATTTTTTTTAAATGAAGTACTCGATCGAATGTTTCGAAGTTCTTTGGACATATTAAGGTATTTTCAGCTATATTTAAACATTTTTTTTTACTAAAATATTGAAAAATAACGGATTTATGTGCTGTCTTCGAAGGTGCCAAAAAAGAGTTCCCCAACTTTTAACATGATTCCGGCCGAATGAGTAGCTGAAACAAAAAAATTCAAAAAGTACTCAAATATATTTCCTATAAGATGACCTACGTTCTATCAAGAATTAACAAAACTTGCGTAATTTTGAAAAAAAAAAATCGTTTTTTAGATAAAAAATGGTGGTTTTTTCTGCCAAATTGACAATTCTCAACCAATCCAAAGGATCGTAGGTCATTTGAATTTTGAAAAAGGTCGTTTCGAGAAAAACGCGTTTGAAGTTTCACTTATGTATATACATATGTTTGTACTTTCGAGCGGTCGCTCTTTAGAACGCTGCCATTCTAAACTATTCAAGATACGACCTTGCCGATTTCGCAGGATATTTTAGGAGATATAAACTTCCCCGCCGGGGGAAGCAGAGGAAGAGGAAGACCTCCACTCCGTTGGAAGGACCAAGTGGAGAGGACCTGGCTTCACTTGGAATATCTAATTGGCGCCACGTAGCGAAAAGAAGAAACGACTGGCGCGCTGTTGTTAACTCGGCAATAATCGCGTAAGCGGTTTCTACGCCAATCAAGAAGAAGAAGAAACTATCGGAAAACAAAAAATAATTTTTTGAAAGTGTAACACTGGTATAGTCCCCTAAACCTAAATCCATATTTGGTTTATTATTAAGGGACCGGATATTTCAGGTACATGCCCTTAAATCATAGTCTTTATTACGTTTGCTTTGGTCGTCATCAAAATGAGGGTTTCTCTTCCGGAGCTGATGTTTATTTTTAATTGGGTCGTTTTTCCCGAGGTGGGTCCCAAACCCAGCGCACAAGGGATGGAGGGATGGTTCACCTTCACGCGGATGTCCTTTGGCTACCCAGAGGATACTTGGAAGTCGTGAGCTGCTTGAGTCATACATATGTGAAATAATCGTTTCTGGGCACACTTGCGTGAACTTCTACTCGTATGACTCCAGCCTTCCTACAAAATGTACACAGTACTATTTTGCCTCCTCTGACCAAGTTCCCCATATTGGATGTATATTCTTAAAAGTTTCAACGTGGAAACCCGATTTTATAAATTTTTGGCGTCAATGACATATTATTAAAAGAACTTTTGACAAATCTCAAAATCAATCACCCTAGCGATTGTGGAGTGATTCGCAGTTCTAGGCAAACGACGTATAATAAATACATTTTGGATATATGGACATATGTCTTTATCATGATGTAAATTTACCATGATAATGTTTGCACTAAACCGGCCACGTACGTAACTCGTTTTATCAATTAACACCCACAGAATGTGCTTTTTGAACTAAGTCTAAAAACTATTTTATTAAAATTAACAAATTGTACTAACAATATGCCACTAAACATGATTTTCAAGCTCTAACAACTGCCATCTTAAAGCAAAAATTTTAATTCGCATACTACTTCTTTAATTTTAATGTTTAATATGTAGTATGTAAAACCATAGAAATACGGGCCCTACAATAATATTTTTGGCATAGATAGATTTTGTTGCTGATTCCACTTTTTAAATAATTGTTTGCTTCCCTTATTCGCAGCAAAGCATCTGGTTAAGTCAGACGATTGTTTACCTATGAAAGATTTTGCTGTAAACACTCTTTTTTTGGCACTTTTTTTTTTATAAATTTAACACTATGCTGTGAACTTCTAAGAGGCTAGTTATTTACTCGGAAAGTTTCAAAGACATTTTCGAAGATTTATTTATTAAGCTAATCATTTAACTCAACAATATTAATTGTTAATAATGCCATATGGATTCAGTGCATTAATAAGTTAGTCACTTCCTTTCTCTACAACTATTATTGAAACTCGAGAAAAATGTTTTGAATCGAGTCAATGCTTCCCCTAGCCCCCATATACCTAATAAAAAGATTTTCGAACCTCCAGATAGTAGTCACCTGTATATTGCCCAATGTGGGAGTTATTTTATTGAAATTAAGAGATCGTTTTTACCAACCAACAGTGGATTCTTTTGCTTAAAATTGATAAAATCGGTCGACATTTAGCTTTTTTTGGGTTTATATTTATATATTTATCAAATGACTTTAAAATAAGTTTTCAAGCATATGTTCCTGAACAAATCACAGTAGTTGTCTAAAAGTTCGGAAGGCGCCAAAATGTATAAGCAGTATAAGTGGAAATGATTTCTTAACATGCAATGTATATAGATCTCAAGAAGAAAAAGTGCAGACTAAGTTTCCTTAGAAAGATATGCTTCTAGACATGTCCTTTTTCTCCTGTTTCAGCTGTTATGACCCAATAATATAGACCATATTCTTAAAAGCCATAATGTATAAATGTTTATAATACTGAAATCCCAGCAAAAGACCAAGCATTATCTTACTAAAATCGAAAGTCTTAACAGTAGTATCACAACATTGGCAATAATGTCGATACGTCAGTTAACCATCTCATGACGTCCATGATTCCAACAGATTGCCTAAGCTTCATATGAGATGAATCTATCATTACAATTTTAAAGCCTTCGATGAGACCATTATTAAGAAATCGTGCATGCCAGTTTAGAAAATGTAGATTCGTGAAAAATACGCTTGAAAATTCAGGGGTGTATGCAATATGCTCTAAAGTCCTTACTTTCTCACCACTGTCACTTTTCAACTACATTCAATTTCGGAAAATTACTTAACCAGCACATTCTATGACTGCTCTACATTGGATATATGCAAAAAAATCGATTTTTAAAATGGTCACACGGGAAGACCTCCTTAGAACAGTACCATATTTCTGTTGTGGAAAATGTCTCCAAGTCATCAAGTACATTTTCTCTCTATAAATTTTTCATAGTCGGCTGATTTGAAAACTGTATTTAGGTATTATAATTAAAATTTTGACAAATCTTCTTCTATAAACGTTTATTTTCTATAGTCCAATACTCATATTTGACTCTTAAAACTCTGGTTCATTTGAACAAAGAATTACCGCCCAAAAACATATCAATGATATACGCATGCGCCATATAAATACTGGCACAAATGCTCTCGAAAATAAAATTATTGTTAGTATTTTTAATGAAATACCAATTTGATTAAAAAAAACTTATATCATCCAACTACTACAACATACTGTCAATTAGATACACCCATGAATATGTACGTGTGCTAACGGTTAATTTGAGAATTAAAATGTAAACATATTAAGAATTCTTGCATATATAACTACTTACAAACATTTAGCCGAAGAGAAGAGAGCACTTTGACTTTAACTTTTAAGAGAGCTTATGAATAGTGGTGTCCATACATGAATGAGTAACTTTTCGGTACTATAGAACTCTACTGGTTTATCAGAAGAACTAACAATTTCCTAAGTAGCATATTTGCTGATCTTAAATGAGTTCATAATATTCAAAATTATATTGAAAAAATATTACAATATAAGTACATACGCTGGTAATTAAGTTTTAAATAGTAATAATAATAATATGCCTGGATACATTAGAGCATATTCTGGGTAATTGACTGGTCGGTAAAATAAGTGTTGCATGCTGAATTAATTAAGGGGTTACATGGGATTCTCCGGGCAAAAAAACAACCTTTTATTGCTAGAAACACAAACAATTAGCAAAAAAATTTATTTTTGGAAAAAAATATTTTAAACTCGGGCATTGTGACGAGATTTCCGGTGGCCGCTCGGAAAAAGGTACGCCGGCGTTGGCAGGATTATTTTTTTTAATAGTTGTAATCGAAAAAACTCCTTCGAACAAGTCTTTAAGAATTGTATCTCAAAGACTTATGTAAAATTTTATGAAGATCGGTTGAGTAGTTCTCAATAAATCTTGCCAATCGACTTCAAAAATACAGTTGCAGAGAAAAACGGGTTTAAAGACGGCGTACTTAGCCACCTCTCACGCACAAGTTCTCATGGCTGTAGATTTTTTAAACCCCGTAAACCAAACATGTAGGATGATGCTGTTTTACAAATGCAAAGTGTATTTTAAACCGTGCGGTTTTTTTTTCTAAATGCAGCTTTTCTAGTATAAAAAAATAACACCAGAACTTAGCTTGTTTGAACGACTTATTACAGTTTATGTAACGATGTTTTCCTGAAAAACTTTTTTAAATACTTTATTATAAAGTAAATCCTCATCGGAAACTAATTTTGCTCTAGACCTGAAATACCAGCTATAATCTAGACATTCACCAAGTGCCAAATTCCGAAAAAGTCAGATAAAATTATCCGCTAACCCGATTTTATGAAAATTCTAGCGCGCTACCAGCCAAGCTTTGATATTGACCTGATCGTCTTGAATTTTAGCTCAGCCAACTTCGCACTAAATCGCTTTACCGTTACATATTTGAACAACTGATTTAGAAAGGCTTGTTTAATAAAATTTTTATTAAATTTTGAGTTTTTGTTTGGTGTCCTATCGAAGATGGCTGATCGAAAATGCAGTTCAAGCAAGGCGAAAAGTATAAGATGTGTAAGGAAAAGATGTGTGAAACGCCAATGACAATATTGGTTTGCAAAATTTTAACCTGACAATTTCGATCTTGACGATGCACCACGACCTGAAAGGACTATTAAGGCCTATGTGGAGAAAATAAAGCCGTTGGTCGATTCGATGCAAATCGTCGAATAACAACTGAAGAGATTGCTGAAAGAATAAATTTGTTAATTTCGAAGCTTGATATATGGGTTTCTCATATTCTTACAGATCGAAATTTTTTTCGTCTCATTAACGACTCTGAGTAGCTTGTCAAACGTCAAAGAAGTGATCCATTTTTGAAGCGCATTGTTACTGGCGACGAAAAGTTTGTAAAGCCCAAGAGATCAAGACCAAAAAAGAATGAACCGACTCACACCCTTTCGAAAGCCGATAGTCACCAAACAAAGGTTATGTTGTCTGTATGGTAAAATTTCAAAAGGATCTTTTAATGCGAGAGCTCATACAAGTTTGATGCTACTTCTACCATCAATATTCTTCAGACTTGGCACCTTCGGACTTATTACTTGTTTCGGTCTCAGTAGAGCTTTTTTGATGGAAGAACCTTCCTCAAATCAAGACGTCAAAAACCACTTGGACCAAGTTTTTGCCTGCACAGATCAAACATTTTATTTTTGTCAAATCAATATTTTGCCAAAAATGGCAAAAGGTATTGGATCAAAATGAAGAATTTATAATTTCATAAAGTCATGTTTGAACTGCACTAAAAATAATGAAATTACTTAGTGAATGACCAAACACTATAATTCAATAATTTTCGAGTATGCTGTACCTAAATGATATCTACTGGATTGAATTAGGTACACTTGTTTTTAATAAAACATCACTAAGAGCGCACTGCTCGCACTACGGAGCCGGTGAGAGTCAACAACATGCGGTTGCAGATAGAAAACAACAAGCCACCTTCTGGGCAATATGAGCACATATGTAAGTCACAGCCGGCGAGATAGACGAGTCAGTTGGTTTTTCGCAGTGTTTCTCATCGGTAGTGCGATATTAGTGCGGTTCGTAGTATAATTTGCCGAAAATTCTTCAAAAACCGACAGAATAGGCAAATATACATATACATACATATGTACATATTATAGATAGAAAGATAGAAAGATATGTATATGGCGTCAAGATAGCGGTTCATGAATTAAAAATTGTCTATTGATACAAAAATTGCCATTAAAAATTATATAACGAAAATATTTCACAATTTGCGACTGCGTTTATTTGAAAATTACTCACATAAATACATACATAAATATGTAAGTATAAGCAGACAGTAACGATGGTTCGGTATTTAAAAAGTGTGCCATGCTGACAGCATTGCTATCTAGTGGGTACACAAAGAAAGTTCCTCTGGCTATTTAAATGCACACATGCGTAGATTTGCGTGAGGGTACTTTAAAAAGGCGCCACTTGTGTATATTTTGTGCGAAATTCAAGCTATAAAAAAAAGAAAAAAACACACACAAATAAAAAACAAACAAAAAGTATAAAAATAAATAAAACACACAAATAAAAAAAATAGTGAAGAACAAAAGCAATAAAAAGCGACAGTGCGGCGAACGACGTCAAAATCTTCAATGCGCACTAATTGTAGAGCGAAATCTTAGAAATATAACTGCGTTATACGTATTTATATACTATATATACATACAGATAATTATAAAACAGTCTGAAGGTAAAATTGAAAGTGCAGCCAAACAAAATAGTGAAGTAAAACAAACACCCTTCGAGTTTTTAGCATTGGCACTCAGCTGTTTGAATGACCTTAAGTTTTTTGAAGTCAAGTATTTCACCAGGTTATTAGGCTTTTACAGTAGTTGTTTGTTAGTGTTGTTCTTTTAAACACAAAACAATGCGATGAGGCTTGGTGACGGTGGAAATAGTTATCAGTCCATTAACGCTGCACTTTGTCCTGACTCACGCTCTATTTAGGGGTAAAAACCCATTAACTTGCCGAAAAGTGTTTTAAATAGCAATAAATGCTGCTTTGAATAGAATAATAACATCGTTCTAACAAGTGAGTTTTATTGTGTCGGCATCACTTGTGCGCACCCAAAACCTATGGATGTGTGGTGGGGATCACATTTCTACAGAACGTGGATTTTGGGGCGCAATGCCACCCAAACACTATGCAAATGAGTTGCGTAAAGAAAGCTTTGACCAATTTCATGGCGGTGTGTCTTTTTTTTGAATGAAAAATAACTGAAATTGGAAAGACAGCAGTGAATGATTGATTGATGATTTAAATGATTATCATCTGACAGCCTAAGAAAGGTCGATTTTTAGGAATTGAAATAATAACACTGTCTCAATAGTTAAGAAATCTCATTAGATTGGTGGCGATTTAAAGCAAAGTTCAATATTGCACAACATTTCACATTTAATGGTGAATGTTTATTATCATTCGAAAGAACATTCTTTGGCATTTTTTTTATACTCTCGCAACAAAGTTGCTAAGGAGAGTATTATAGTTTTGTTCACATAACGGTTGTTTGTTAGTTAAACTAAAAGATTCAAATATAGGGTTATATATACCAAAGTGATCAGGGTGACGAGTAGAGTTGAAATCCGGATGTCTGTCTGTCCGTCCGTCCGTCTGTTCGTCCGACCGTGCAAGCTGTAACTTGAGTAAAAATTGAGATATCATGATGAAACTTGGTACACGTATTTCTTGGCTCCATAAGAAGGCTAAGTTCGAAGATGGGAAAAATCGGCCCACTGCCACGCCCACAAAATGGCGAAAACTGGAAACATATAAAGTGTCATAACTAAGCCATAAATAAAGATATTAAAGTGAAATTTGGTACAAGGGATCGCATTATTAGGGCCATATTTAGACGTAATTTTTTTGGAAAAGTGGGCGTTTTTGTACATATCTCGGAAACTACTATAGATATGTAAACAAAACTCTATACAGTCGTTTCCTTCAGGCATTTCCATATACAGTTCGAAAACGGAAGAAATCGGATAATAACCACGCCCACCTCCCATACAAAGGTTATGGTGAAAATCACTAAAAGTGCGTTAACCGACTAACAAAAAACGTCAGAAACACTAAATTTTACGGAAGAAATGTCAGAGGGAAGCTACACCCAGGCTTTTTTTTAAATTTAAAATGGGCGTGGCGTCGCCCACTTATGGACCAAAAACCATATCCCATCTGATGCCTTCTCTGTATAATATATACATTCGGAACCAATGATGATAGCGGGATAAAACTTTACAAAAATACGGTATTTGAGCTGAGGTATCCCTTGTGGAAAAAACGTCGTGATCGGACTATAACTTTTCAGGGTCCCTGATATCGAACACGAAGACGACATTGACGATTACATTCTCTCGGACATCATTTTTGAAGAAATGTGCATTGATGACTGCTCCGGTCCACAAATCACATCAAACAGTTGTTTTTCCGGATGAAATGGCAACTCTTGTATTGCTTCAGCTTGCTCTTCATTCGTCCCAAATGGTAATTTTGCTTGTTTACATACCCATTGAGCCAGAAATGGACCTTCTTGAAAGTTTTCATGAGCCATGGATCGAAGCAATTTCGCTAGGGTGCTTGTATTTTGTATGCTTCCATTTAAAGGTTTTAGCATAAAATTCGCCAAGTATTCCATAAGTCTTCGTGTATACTCTCAGCTAGGGCTGCTATATTTTCTTCACTGCGTGTTGGACGTGATCTATTCGGTCGAATATTATCCACTAATAAATGCGGGTTCTCAAGATGGGTACGCTCAGTAAGCCAATTTTGTTGATGATAAGTTGAGGGAAGCGAACGAACCATATTCTTTACAGAACGTGAGGTTTTGTAATAAATTTAAACGCTTTGTAAATTTTGTTCAGGCGTAAGTCTTTCCATGATGAAATGCCAGCAATACTGAACAAAACTAACATGACAGCGTGACATGACTGTCAAAAAAGGCTATTGAAAAAAGCATCTATACTTGGATCACCAGTTTGGTGTCATTATACCAATAATATTTGTTACACAATTTATACCTGCTAAAATAAATTGTTAGACAGGTGTTTCGAACTTATTTTCTTTAGTTAAGAATATTACAAAACAAAAATATGTAATTATTATTTGACGTTGCTACTTCCCCAGTAATTTTAACCCGTATTCCGTTTTACTCTTTTTTTGAATTGGAAAAGTTAAAACTGTAAGCTGAGTTATACATTTGAGTCATATAATTAAGTCACAGTTTGACAAAGTCACGTCCAGAATATAAAGTAATCGAAGTCGCTTTGTGGTTGGCGAAAAATTTTAAATTGTTTTGCAGTTGGTCTAGTCGCGGTGTTCACATACATAATTAGGACAGTATAACAAAATTTTTGCAAAGGAGTTTTGCGTAAAAAATTTTAAAGGTCAATAGTACAAGTTGCATTCCAAAGTAAACAGGACTTTTTGAATCTAGCGCCCCTTGGTGCCGCCATCTATATGTAGACTAGTGCGTTAAAATCTGCTATCTTTATCGATTGTCCAGTGAGAATGTCATGACATTTATTTGATTGGAAGTAAAATTATTGCGTTTTAAGTGTGAGTATGTTTGTGTTATCGGTGCGAAAATGAACTTTGAATAAAGAGCCAACATTAATCCTTTGCCCTCGGGATTTTTTTCACGCAGCGCACCAGCAACTCGAATTTTTTACCTTTAATTTAATATCTAACTCAAAACTATTGCACACATCGAGTAACACATAAAACTTTTATATTTTAATATTAGATGTGTTTTTATATATTTAAGATGATAATTTTTCAAACGCTACTCCCTATAATTAAATAAAGATAGAAATAGATGCATGCGGGCTTATTTCTTCGGGAGCAGACAACAACCTCAAATTAAACACTTAACGCCACCATTTAAGTGATTTTCTTAAGAAACAAGTCCCGCGTATCGAGCTATCGCAGCAAACATGGTGGTAAGCATATAGTCACCTCTCGAGTTGCGGCAGCACACTCCATGGTGAGCCACCTCTCGAATGTTTTCAAAGTGGCCGTGATGACGTTACGTTCCGCACAAATTGACTGACGACCAAAAATTGCTCAGAATCCAACATTCGATGGACCGATTATTTGACCAAAAATTACATTTTAAGCACTAACCCCGTGTTCACCTGATATGACACCGTGCGACTTTTTCCTTTTCGGAAAAATGCATTTGCTGATGTAAGGAAAGCGTTATGCAGACGTAGTGGCCATTCAAAAGGCTTGCACCGGAGTACTGGCGGTCATACCGGCCAACGAGCTAAAACACTCGTTCGACATGCTTTTGGACCGTGCAAAAACCTGTTTTGAAGTAAAAAGAGGCTATTTTGAATAAAATAAATTGATATTGCCGAGAAAACCAACACCTAACGACGATAGATAAATAGTATGAATGAACAACTTTTTGAAGTCAAGGGAAATGAGACCACAAATGGAGCATAAGCGTGGTGTACGTGTAAACCAACAGCCCACCGTAGATTACATGAAAACTTCCTAAATAGGCGAATTGGACGACGCGAACTGAACGTGTCAAAAAAAAACATCAAACGAAGGCTAGCGTTTGCGAGTGATCATCAGAAAAATGACTCAAAGTTCTGGAATCTAGTGGTATGGGGATGCTTCACTTCTTATGGGAACATTAAATTTAAATAGGAATTATGCTGAGGATCTACTACTAGCTTGGATTTTTTAGCAGGATAATGACCCAAAACACTGCTCAAGGGTGTGAAAACAAGTGTGTGTACTAAATAAGTTAGATAATTATTTAGGATTATGTATTTGTATAGATGAACGGTATTTAAGAAAATAATTACGACTAGCTGTTGGAAAGTTAAGCGGAACAGTTGTTGAGTCGAGTTTATAGTGTTAAATTGTTGCACGTGCGATCGACGTGTGAAAAAGTCATTCTCGAGTGTCTATGTAGACCCCTATCTAACCCCTTATATTTTGCACTATGGCAAAATAAATATTAGCTTAGAACCAGCATCAGTTACACAACCCTCAGCTCACTTATCAGCATTGCACTGCTATGTCGTTTGTAAATACGAATATACAGTTATGACTAAGTAAATAAATAAATAATTTGGTTTTACAATGCACGGGATAGAAGCGTGTGTTTAAAGAATAAAATTATGTGCTGAACACAATGCTCGCGACAGACTGCAGCAGCACGACAGTGAACTGAAAATGACCTTGTGAATCCTCCTGCTACATGAACATTCGTAAGAAGACAGCGACATAACAATGGCCGGCATGTACACAAGACAACACAGCTCTCCATTTTGCATGTACACAATATCGTTGTGGCCATATTAATACCTTGCACTGCAATGAAATTTTAATATTTTGTTCAAAGTGGATTTTGTATGCAAAAAATAAGTAAATAGGTAAATGTATTTGTTTTAAATTGTCAATTGTTATTACAAATGATATAATACAGCTATTTTATGCTTTTATTTGTAAAATAACAATAACATAATATTTATAAAATAATCAGGTTTGTTAGAGCTTTGAATAATTTTACATTTTACATATTAGTGGCATTTCTCACTCTTCCTCATCTCTCTATCTTCAATTCTACTGTCGTCCTACTGTCGTTGGCAAATATAAGAAAATATTGAAGTTAGCGAAAACGACAACTGTCAGCCACCTCTACACCAGAACGAAAACGGTGAAACAATCGTGGTGCGTTGGAAATGGAAAATGTATCGGGTCCATAAACTGCACAAATTTTATTGGCGGCTTGAGATGCATTTTTGCCTTTATCTTAGTAGTACTGTAAAATATGCCGTATTTTCTCTTTATTTTGCTCCATGTTTTCGACGCTATAACTCACGAACGACTTTAAAGAAACGACAATCAATCAAACACATGTTAGCGCGTGAAACGAGCTTTCCAAAAAGGTATAGCATAACCCGATGCGACAAATAAAACTAGAATTACGCGCTTTCAGCGCCAACTAGCGAAAATACCGCAAGACTTTTTTGACAACCTAATATTTGACAGATGTCGTTTGCAGTCTGCCGCGAGCATTGTGTTCAGCACATGAATACAAAGATTTGAGTTTTAATTAAATAAAAGTTTTAATTAATATATTAAAGATATGTAGAAGTGTATTGGAAGGGCTTGAGAATTTTTGGGGGAGTAATTGATGATTTTTATATACACTAGTCAGAAAAAGTTTGCGTACAAGACTCATATGCTTCCTAATTACTAAAAAACTTGCAGAAATAACAAAAAAACTGAACAAATTTTCTATTTTATTTAAATTTTGGAATTCAGTTTTTGTATACCTAACATTTTAATACTGTTGGATATAAATTAGGGTTAAAAACAAGAATGAAATCAAAAAGAGACAAAATTCACTTCAGAAAAAGTTTGCGTACAAAAAAATAAAAAAATAACCAAAATGTATTTTATATGAAAATGACAGTTTCTAGTAACTAGTTGGATATCCTTTGCGTTGTAGGACCTCTCTTAGTCGTTTTGGCATTGAATTTACGAGATTTGATGTCTCCTCCGATGTGATTTTGCTCCATTCCTCAAGGATAACAATTTTTTAGCATCTCCTTCGAAGAAATGTTGTGTTGGCGGATCYGACGCTCTAATAAATCCCATATGTGCTCAATGGGGTTGAGATCTGGTGATTGAGGGGGCGTATGTAGTTGTTTGGGYACATTGTAGAGGAGCCAGAGCTTAACAATTTCTGCAGTGTGCTTGGGGTCATTGTCTTGTTGAAACAAATACCTGTCTTCCAATCCCAATTTAACTGCGATTTGCTTCAAGTTCGCCTTAAGAATGTCCAAATAAACTCTTTTATCCATTGTTGACTCAATAAACTGGGTATTACCCACTCCTTTACTGGACATACACCCCCGCACCATCACGCCACCACCACCGTGTTTTACGGTCGCCGCGAGATTTTCTTTATTGAGTGCAGTTTGGGGGTTTTCTCCAAACAAGCTTTCGCCCTTTTATTCCAAATATACAAAACTTGCTTTCGTCTGAGAAAATAATGCGTTTCCAGAACTCAGGCGGCTTATTAATGTGCTCGTTAGCAAATGCAACTCGTTTAAGCCTGTTGGTTAATGATATGAATGGCCTCTTTCGTGCGACTCGGCTAAGATAACCGGCTTTTTTGAAAATTTTGCATACGGTGTCACTGCAAACTGTTTTCTGGAATCTTATTTTAACATCTCTGGCAACATCTGAAGCCTTCACCTTTGGATTTTTTTGCAATTCCTTAAGAACGTAGCGCTTTTCACGGTGGCTTAATTTAGTGGGACGCCCTGAACGAGGCTTTGTGGCGGTAGAACTCATCGATTTGTACATTTCGATCACTCTTTGAATCGAGGAGTGTGCTCTGCCCACCGTCTGGATTTCGCGAAGAGTTTTACCTTCTTTCCATAATTTTATAATTATTTCTCTTTCACCGCGGCTGGTTGGTTTTCTTTGTCTGCCCATTGTACAAAATTTTCTTTTATTGTTTAAAATTTCAGGAAAATAGTTTATTTGATTTGAACAAAACTGATGTAAATATTTTTAGTGCGACTTTTCCCAGAGAAAACTGTTGGGATTCCCCTTGTTTTATTTTGTACGCAAACTTTTTCTGCGACGATGTTGCCAACTTTTTAATAATTGTTTAAAAAAAAAGCTTGCAACATTTTAGGATGATTTCAAATTTCGAAAATTTCTTTTCTGATATTCTAACTTTATAATGCAACCATAAAAATTAAAGTTTGTTTGTGTTAAAATTCATAATGAGCCATACAAATATGCTGGGAATTTTGTACGCAAACTTTTTCTGACTAGTGTAAATACAAGTTGTAAGAATAGCTTTATATGTTGAATTCCGCGCTTTTGAATAGTGTTTGTCAGGCGGACATTTGAGGCAAATTATACCTGTGGGGATATTATAGCTTCTGTGCAACCGAAGTTAACGTTTTTTCTCATTTTCCTAAATCTTGACTACGATAAAGTTTGCAGGTGAATCGTATTTGTATGCCTGGATGAAATCTTTGACGGAAGTAATTTTGATATTACGCATAAGAGTACTTCAATTATTTAATTTCGTTGCTACTATGTGATAGGTTAAGGAACGAGGTTAAATTTTAGGCAAAGAACAATTAAATAATGTAATTAATCTTCGTGAACATTACAAAGAGGAGAATAATTTCGTCCACGCGTCTAGCGACAGCAATATGTATCAAATATTATATATAATCAAACTGGTAAACATTATTTCTCGGGTATGTTTCTTATCTCCGTGGCAGTCGAAATACTTTCCTGGAATTTTTGGTTATATGCACATATCTACTATATTGAATAAAATTGCGATGGATGATTAAATCACAAGAGAGAAACAATACTGATAAGACAAATTGTTGACAAGTGGTCTTTTCTGTCCTCTTTTTGTTTTGATGGTTTTATTATTATTTAAATTAAATTAAAATTATTTTCATTCTACTCATTAAGCTATTTTTAGTGAGCAAAGGTTATGAGTGGAAAGTTTATTTGCCCATTTCGTAAGTAATCTTTAGCTTGTAGCCTATAAATAAAATTTGAGCTTCCGTGCGTTTAGAACTAATTTACAGTATGGCTTTTGAAATATCTATCTTCCAATGCGCTTCATGGTAATTTGTGACAGTTGATAACATGCAAATATTTGCGAAGACCGAAAAATATTTAGATTTTTATTGTTCATTATACTAGTTCAGGTGTATAAGTGCTTCTGATACATCAATCAGATTTCCAAATGCTTTGTTCCTTCTTCCTCTTCCTTCATCTTTATTGGGGTGCATACCGCTTTGTACGATTATAGCCGAATTGTTCTTCCCTTTCACTGTTTGACGAGAAATAGGAGATTCCATGTGTAGCCAGGTCCTTCTCCACCTGGTCTTCCTAACGGAGTGGATGGTTGCTCTACTCTCAGAGCTGAAGTGTTTTCATCCATTCGGATGATATGACTTAGCCAGCGTAGCCGCTGTCTCTTAATTTTCTGAACTTTCTCGTAAAGTCGACGGCATATACCTGGCCTGGGGTAATGAGTGACCTATAGAGTTTGATTTTTATTCGTCGACAGAACACTTTACTTCTCAATTGTATACTCTGTCTGAAGTAGGACCTATTGGCAATGTGCTGACATTGTTGGTGGTGTTAAAGCTAGTTCCAAGACAGACGAAATTATCTACGACTTGCTATGACTGTCAACAGTGACGTGGGAGTCGACTATTTGTTTGATAATAGGAGATATTTCGTCTTGCCCTCGTTCACCACCAGACCCATCTTTATCCAATCTCGAGAAATCAGAAGTAACGGCGCGGTTGTTGAGGTCAATGATATCGATTTCATCGGCGTACACCAGCTGCTGTACAATCTTATAGAAGATGATGCCTTCGCTTTTTAGTTCTGCAGTTCGAATTATTTTCTGCAGCAGCAGATTGAAGAAGTCGCACGATAGGGAGTTGCCTTGTGTCTGAAATCTCGTTTGGTATCGAACGGCTCGGAGAGGTCCTTCCCGATCCCGACGGAGCTTTTGGTGTTGCTCAACGTCAGTTTACACAGCGATATTAGTTTTGCGAAGATACCAACTTCACACATCGCGGCATAAAGACAGCTATTTGCTTTGAATTAAATTCGATCAGAAAGATTTAAGTCAAAACTAGTTATAGCCAGTGTCATAATACATAATATAACTGGTATAATGACGCTTTATTATAGTTAATTTTGGTTTGTTTAGCTGCTTCGGTTATAATTGCATATTTGCGCTTAATAATTGGCCACACCACTTATACCTATTGGTATATATGTATGAACATATCTACATAGCACACATACTATTTCGTATTTATGTATGTGCTTTATTGAATAGAGGAAAACCAAAATATTAGTGGTTAACGGTTCGCTAATTTTATTTTTGCAGTTACTTTCAATTTGTCTATTTTAAAGATAGATATATACATTGTATGTATGAATTGGATTTCCAAATTATAACCTTGATTCTTTCTGTATACATTCTTTGATTAATTGTCAATTACAAAATTAAGATTAGAATTTCAAATATAATGGGTGATCCATGTAGAGGTATTTCTTTCAATAGCCTTTTTTTGACAGATCACGCGTGAGTCATGTCATTATGGCAGTCATCGACTATCTCTCGTGCCGTAACATACTCTTTCTCTCAATTATCATATTATCAACCTCTCCCAACTCTCTCTCAAGTTCTCGCTACCCAAGAACAAAACACAACGAAACACTTCATATACGACTATTCACATAAATACATGTTCTGCTAACCGCTCATTTTTATCAATGGTATTAAAAATCATCCAATGGAACATAAATGGATATTGGAACAATTACCACGAGCTTACTTATCAAAGAAAAGATCCCAGATGTGATATGTATTCAGGAAACTCACATAACCGCTCATTTTTATATACAAGTCTAGAATGTCCAGTGACAATCACACCATTTCTAATGTGTTCGCTGAATTCTTTAGGTCTAATTACTCTCAAAAATCTCCAAAAAATGTTCCGAATCAGCACAAGCTACATACATATGTCCGATTTCTGTCATTAATGCACCTACCATTTCCGAAGCAGACGTCTTATATCAGTTAAATATATTAGAACAATCATACAATTATGGTCCAGATATGACTCAATCGTGCTTTCTTAAGAAATGTGCCAAATATATATACCAACCCCTAACAAAACTATTTAATTCATCTCTTATGCAAGGCTTATTTCCATCCATATGGAAAAAGTTATTTATAATTCCTTTGCGTAAGAGTGGATTTAGGTCATCAATTGAAAACTATAGGGGAATAGCAAAGTTGTCTGCAATACCTAAATTTTTTGAAGCAATTATAACAGACGACATAACCTTCCGGATCTCTCCACTAATTTCTTGGTCTCAGCATTGTTTTCGTAAAGGGATATCTATAATAACTAATTTGCTTGAATTTGTATCACATGAATCAACGGGTTTAGGCGAGAATAAGAATACTGATGTTATATACACAGATTTTAGTAAAGCTTTTGATAAAGTAAACCGCTCAATTCTTTTGAATAAACTTGATCTTCTTGGTTTTCAACCAATATATCTAAAATGGGTTGCCTCTTGTCTTAGCAATAGAATTCAACAAGTCATATTTCACGATACTCTTTCTGACATAATTAATGTTCCTTCATGTGTTCCTCAAGGTATCCATCTTGGTCCAATTCTGTTCTTGTTATTTATTAATGACATGTCATCTGTTGTTAAGTTTTCAAACGTTTTATTATATGCTGACGATGTAGAACTTTTTACAGACAGACTTAAATAACCTAGTTTCTTGGCGTGATAGAAATGACTTGCCATTGAATCTTAAAAAATGTAAAACGATGTGCTTTTCACGTAGATCTGTAGACCCTACTTCATACGTAATACAAAACTTACGGTTGGTGCAAGTATGCAGTTTTGTTGACTTGGGAGTAACTGTGGACAACAAACTCAATTTTAATCTTCACACATCTTCCATGGTTCTTAAAGCTAAAGGTGCTCTTGGTTTTGTTAAACGTTGGTTTAAAGAATTTAGAGATCCGCTTATCACAAACATTCTTTTTACATCTTTGGTGAGGCCTATATTAGAGTATGCTTCCGTGGTATGGAACTTGTTATCTAGTTCATTCTGAGAAAATAGAGTCYGTTCAAAAACAATTTTTACTTTTTGCCTTAAATCATTTGCATTGGGATTCCAGTTTAARTCTTCCCCCTTACACTAACCGTTTAAAACTTATAAATCTGCAGTCGCTAGTCGTAGGGAAAATCTTGGTATAATATTTCTTGTAAAACTCATCAATGGGTCAGTCTGTAGCCCATCTCTCTTGTCTGATATTAATTTTAACATTCCCGCTCGCTCTACCCGGCAGTTTAAACCTTTACTTTTAAAATTTTCTAGAACAAATTTCGAGTTAAACGAACCATTCCGCCGTATTGTCTCGATTTGAATTCTTATTCCAGCACATTTGATCTAACAGATTCTCTCTTTACCATTAAACAAATTATTTTATCTACTCTTAACAAGTAACATTTAAAAATTATAAACTTTAATCTAATTCTTGATTTTGGCTGTTGAAATTTTTATTTCTGTAGCTGAGCAGCTTAAGATGACAACGCTTAAAGCTCTCTTGCCTTTTATGACTCGGCTAATTCCGCTCGTTCGCGGATTGCGCCCCGCGCGTATTATTATTATTATTATTATTATTTGTGTTGTTAATACCTACATTCCCCCTCAGCAAATTTTTAATGAACTTAAAGGTAGTGACCACTTCCCAATTTCAATCAATATTGCTACTGTCCTACATCCTACAAAATGCACTCACCTCCCCCGATTTAAGACAGACTTAGCTAAGTGGGACAAATTTCAAGCAGAAATATTAAATAGTATGAAATACTCGCCGACAGGCAATATAAACCAAGAAACCTCTTTTATTACAAACACTATACGCTCGGCCATTTGGTGGAGTAAAGACCTTCAAGACCTTCGCACCCAAAAAACTGAATGCTGGAAAACTCTAAGAAATTCCATAACCGATGCAAATATAATGAACTTTAAAAAATCGAATGCTCATTTCAAAAGAGCGGCCAAGGCAGCCAAGAGAAATAATTTTGAAACTTTTACCTCGCATATTTCTCCTTCTTCACCCTCCAAAAAAAAATTTTTTGCCATGACATCAAACTTCTAACCAGTACCCCACACCCCCATATAGCAATTATTCAATCCGAGGGTACAGTACATCGTTGGCTTTCCATGCACTACGCTCCTACAAACCTTTCCTTACCGGCAATTCACTTAGACAATACGATAACATACTGTGAATTGGAATCCTCACTCGTACATGCCAAAGGCAAAACACCTGGCATCGATCGTATATCTTATCCAATGCTATCAAATCTAACTCTAATTGCCAAAGAAAAATTACTATCCCTCTACAACAATATCTTTGCGAAAGGCTACTGTCCTCATGCGGTCATTCCAATAATCAAACCATATAAGCCGTCCAACTTGATTTCTTCTTATAGACCTATTTCTTTGCTTTCTTGCCTCAGCAAAACGATTAAAAAAATTATTGCGAAGCGACTAATTTGGTTCATTACTAAAAATAATCGTATCAAACATAATCAAACTGCCTTTAGAAGCAGACAAAGTACAACCGATTCACTTTTGCAACTGCAACATTTTGTATCCGACTCGATAGCCACAAAAAACCACGCCACAATCTTTTCTACCGACTTCGAGAAAGCCTTTGATAGCGTTGGCGTTCAAGCAGTACTGAGCCAACTTGCAGACTCGAAGGTTGGTCCAAAAGCTTTTATGATTCACCGACAGTTCCGAGTTCGTGTTAATAATACTTTTTCCAAGGTAAACCCTCTGAACAATGGCATACCCCAAGGCTCCCCCCTATCCGTAGTACTATTCATTATTACTTTTGATAAACTCACCGATATCTGCCTAAATATAAAAAATATTAATATAACTATCGGCATACATAGTGCTTTTATTACACTAATTTGAAAGATCCGCAGGCAACTAATGATGTTTCAATGAAGTACTTACGAAATTCAAAAAATGGGGTTCACTTTCCGGAGCATCTATCTCAACTTCTAAATGTAAATTATTACATATTTGTAAAAAAAAGAAATGTTCATACCCAGATCTAATTTATGACAATACTTTAATAACTTGTGTAAATAACTTAAAAATATTAGGTATATATTTTGACAATAAGTTTACATWTAAGTATCACTGTATTAACCTTAGAAAATCGCTTTCCAGTAGACTRAAYATRATTAAGTWTTTATCTAGCAAACGGTCATTYATACATACAAATACACTTATTAATATTACAAGAGCCATAATACTCTCTAAAATAGACTATGGCCTTCCGATTTACGGTTGGTGCTCGAACACAAACATTAAGCAGTTGGAGACGCGATTCGTCGTAGTTTAAACGACTTTTCCTACATCACCAACTAAATGTATCTTAGGAGAAAGTGACTTACCGTCAATAAATGAAAGAGTTTACGAAAAAACGATACAACTTCTTCCAAAAATACTTAATTCTCCAAACACTGGCATTCAGAAATGTATAACGCTTTCAGCTAAACACAAAAGGAATTTTCAACTCAAGTCTACCCTCCGCCGTTGCCTTCAGTTTGCAAAAACTTTAAACATTCATATCAGATCGAAATTTTATACAACCAACACTCAACATGAATGGCTGATTAGTGATGTTTCAATAAATACATCTCTACATAATTTCAAAAAATCCACCACCAGTAACACAGTTTTTCAATAAAACTTCTTAGAAGTAACCAACGTCTATAAGAATAAAAAAATTTAAAGAAATTTTCACAGATGCGTTCAAATTAACTAACACTGCCTATGCTGTTACCACAGCTAACGGGACAACTATTACTGGCGGAATCCTTTCATCATATTCGTCCGTATTTACCGCCGAGGCAATTGGAATATATATGGCATTAAAATGTGCTATCTTACAAAAAGGCAAATTTCTTATTTGCTCAGACAGCTTCTCCTCCTTGAACGCCATACGCAACATACGAAATAATTCCATAGTAATATCTAAAATTAGAGATATTCGCATTAAATATGAAAGAAAAATAGCTCTTCTCTGGGTGCCAGGTCACGTTGGTATTCCTGGGAACGAATATGCTGACAACGCGGCAAGATTCTTCGAATCTGCCCCCACTTTTCTTAACGAGGTGCAAGACCAAAATGACCTCAGTAATATGTTGAGCAGAAACATATATGAAAAGAAAGTTGCGGACTGGAAGAAATTTAAACACAAATACGCAATCGTAAACAAACTACGCGAAAAGCTACGCTACCCCAACAACATCTCAAGACAGCAAGCAACAATTTTCACTCGATTAAGGATCGGACACACGCAAATCACTCACCAACATCTTCTAGGCGACAATCCTACACCATCCTGCCCATTCTGCTCCAGCACATTATCCATGGAACATATATTCAATATCTGTCCAGCACTAGAGAGTATTAGGCAAAAACACTTTAATTCTAGTAAATATCAAACATTGTTAAATACACCATCTATCGCAAACATTGTTAATATATGTAATTTTCTAAAAGAATGTAATTTAAGATAAAATATAAACTTTGTAATTTTATACTATTATATCGGAGGCGATGGCCATAGTAGCTTGTACTCCTTTCTTACTAATAGGTTTAATATTTTGTATATTTTTCCTAATAAAATAATAATAATAATAATGTCATTATGGAAATTCTTACGCCTGTACATGATTTATAAATCGTACAACTTTATTGCGAAAATTCGCGTTCTGTAAAGAATGGTGAGAACATAACGGTCAATGTCGACCGTTATCGCACCATGATAACGGACTATTTGATGCCTGAAATTGAAGTTTTTGATCTCGGCCACATTTGGTTTCAACAAGACGGCGCCACTTCACACACATCACATTAATCAATGGATTTATTGAAAGAACCCTTCGATGAGCAGATAATTTCATATTCCGGTCGATTGGCCACCAAGATCGTGTGATATCACACCGTTAGATGTAGACTCAATGGATAGACCATCTGTGACGTAGCCACTGCCAACATTTGAAAGAGATAGTCTTCAAGAAATAAATACCATAGAATGTTCGATAATAAACCCCCCTTCCCCATTAAATTTGAAGTTTCAGTGTTTTTTCTTAAAAAAAATTTAAAGGTGAATGCTATTGCCATATCTGAGGGTTGAAAAAGCATTAAGTTTTCTAAAAGATAGTGTACCGAATAATGCTAATAAAACCATACGTTTAAGCAGTTGGAAAGCAGTTTTCAGGGTACAAAAATGTAGTTGTATATTGTACTTCAGAATATGGTGAGTAACCCCAGGGTTGAAATAATCTCAGAATTATATTCGTTATACGTTACGATATACTATCTGATTATCTCGATCACTTGTTGGATGTCAACACTTTAAGAATTTTCACAACAGTGGGGCCTATGTAACCGGAACGGAGCCGGATTCCTAAACGGCGGTCAACTTGACAGCATTCTTATAAATTACATTAGAGATGTTTTCCTTCACTGCAACAACAAAAACTACTTGTAGAATCCTTTCTCACCATAGTCGAACCTTCGTTACTAGAGGACGTTTCATATATGGCCAAGGTCTATGAACTAAACCATTGCCCAAAATTATTTTTAAATTGTTTTCTAAAGTCACAAGAGCAAAAACCACTTCTTGTACTCAGTTTATACTCACGCCAAGAACTCATAATATGAGGTTGATTTAGTAGCGCTACTCATAGGCAGGGAGAAACAAATAGTATATTGAAAGCGACAGTAAAACAAAAAACGGTTGGAGATGTTATTAACTCTGTACTGGTGGGGATCGAGACTTTTCAACTGCTATCGGGCAGTTGTAATAGAAAATTAAACTTTGGCATTACTCATTAATACTCGAGAACATGGTTATATGCAATTTTATGAAGATATATTATACACTAGCCATTACATCATGGGTTTCATCAAGAAACCTAATACATATACCATATTCTCCGGAATATACGGTATAAAGTCAATCGGAAATTCGAAAATGTTTTATCGGCAACCGTTCGGCTAACAAAACTATTGTACTCTGTAGCAATATGTTGCTGGAGTATAAAAAAAAAACGAAGTTACATGCAAGCACTCTCGTATATCGTCATCGTAAATTCTGCCAAAATGTTTCATCAAAATTTTTGGTTTCAAAATTAAACAAGAAAAAAAATTATTTAATTTATATTCCAGTTTATAACCCAGTAAATCATGTCCAGCAACCCAACAACAACAACGAACGACAATGGAGAATGTAATTGCGATGAGATTAGTACGGTTGCGTCACCAGTGCCTCAAACAAATGGACATGCTTCCACATGCACACTTCGCGGCGATGGACTCTTTATGAAAATGCGCCTGAACTCAATAACCTCAATCGATAATCCGGAAAAACCACAAGCGACAACTAACGGCAAATTGGAGACTCCGCCGATAAAGCGCAACATTAGTGATGGAAATCTGCTGCCAACCGACATAAAGGAGGCGCGTGTGCGTGTCATCTATACGGGCGGCACAATAGGCATGGTGCGGAACGAGAATAACGGTAAGTAATAAGGTATATTCGCATTTAAAATTCCTAAAACTTTATTCCGCTTCCATTTACAGTTCTAGCGCCTATCCCTAATGCTCTGGTGAAAACGCTACGCAGATACCCGAACATACACGACGAAGCATATGCGCAGAAACGCTTTGGCTCGGCAGCATCGATGGGACCGCTTGTACTGCCATTTGTGCAAGGTGAGAAGCGACGCATTGTCTATCAAGTGACCGAATATACGCCACTCTTGGACTCGAGCAATATGACAATGAACGATTGGGCGCGTATTGCCAAGGACATACATGTAAGTGCGCCAAGTATATATTTTCTTAGTAAAATTTCATTCTAAAAACTATTTTCGCGCTTACAGCAATGCTACGAGTTCTTCGATGGCTTCGTCATACTTCACGGTACCGATACGCTCTCCTATACGGCTTCGGCGCTGTCTTTCATGTTGGAGAATCTTGGCAAAACTGTTATCATAACCGGTTCCCAGATACCCATTTTCGAGACGCGCACCGACGGTAAAGACAACTTCACATCCGCCTTAATAATTGCGGGTAACTATGTTTTACCTGAGGTGTGCGTCCTCTTCGGTCATAAGTTGATGCGCGGTAATCGCACAGTGAAGGTGAGCTCCGATCGATTGGAGGCGTTCGACACACCAAATGTTTCACCTTTAGGCACGATCGGTATAAATGTTGAAATCGATTATCGATTAATATTTCGGCCATGCACGGTCTCACGGTTTTCGGTGCAAACGAATTTGGATGAGAATGTGGGCATCTTGCGTATATTTCCAAGTATTTCGAGATCGTCCATACACGCATTCCTAGCGCCACCAATGAAGGGCATAGTGCTGCAATCGTTTGGGTCCGGTAATGTGCCCTCGAATCGCAAAGATTTTCTTGAAGAACTCAAGATGGCCTGTGATCGTGGTGTAATCATTATAAATTGTACACAATGTTCCAATGGCGCCGTAGCGGCACTATATGACACGGGAAAGGTGTTATTCGATATTGGCATATTGCCGGGCTACGATATGACACCTGAAGCGGCACTGACGAAACTTTCATATGTACTGGGCAAAACGGGTTTAACGCTGGAGCAACGGAAAGAGGTGAGTGGCAATGATTTTTAGGTTTCACAGTTTGCACTTTGGTATAATTCTATATAATTCTGTGCAGCTTATGGAAATCAATCTGCGCGGTGAATTGACGTCCTCGGTTGGTGCCAAAATGGAAGAATTCGATTTGGTGGATGCAGTTGCACGGTCTATGCATTTATCTACACCCGAAGAGTTGGGTCAAATGTGTGCCACACTTTTTCCGGCTATGATAAACACAGCCGTGCAGGAAGGTGACATAACTAAGGTCGGTGCTTACAATCACATAATATATTTCCACCTACAAGTATATCACACTTGCTTCACTACCACATTTTGTAGATCACCAACCTGAAAGCCTACGGTGCAGATCTCTCCTGCGTAAATCACGATCACCGCACTGCGCTGCATCTCGCCTGCAACCAGGGCAACATTGCGGTTGTAAATCATTTGCTTATGAATGGTGTATCCGTTCACATTCGTGATCATTACGACCGCACACCTTTACTTGAGGCGATCTCGGGTGATCATCACGAAATCATACAAGTACTTATAAATTGTGGTGCTCATCTAACTGGTTCATCGCGTGCAATCGGTGAACAATTATGTGCTGCTGCAGCGCGAGGCTCGTTAGTGCGCCTGAAATCCTATCAATTAGCCGGCGCAGATTTAGTTCAACCCGATCCTTCCGGACGCACAGCTCTGCATTTGGCCGCTTTGCATGGCCACGCGGATTTGGTACGTTTTCTCCTGGATATTGTTGATAATCCAAGGGAAAAGGATATGCTGGAACTAACACCTTTGGATTATGCTAAGAGAGGTGGTCAACAAGAAATAATTCAAATACTGAGTGGCCTAGCAGCGTGAATACATGGAGGACAGAGGATATTTAGTGGCCCATTGTATATTATTTACCTTAGTTATTAAAAACATATGCTGTAATGCTCAGCTGCTGGTAATTTCTGCTAATTAGTTTTAGTCTAAAATAAGGTTTTTCCCAAATACGAATGATATTTTAAATATAAAATTATTTGTTTTTGAAATAATATTATGCCATCAGTGTTTTGTAATTGAGTTTTATTTGTAGCCATAATATATTCTATAAACACTAGATATATTTTAAAGGAAGATATCTTGCTATTGTTGGCACCTTATTTTATATTCACAAAATATGTGCATTTTCAATTATTCAATGTTTTGTGTGCCCACAAATTGTTAAGTGATAATTTTTTCGAATGTTCGAATATTATATTATTAAATTATTAAGGTTTTACTAATGCAAATATGTAAATAAATTGTCTAATGTACCTAACTAAAGTTATTGCGACTTCTAAAGAGTAAATTAGTAACTGTCAACAAAAGCGTTAAATACTAGATTAAATATTGTATATATTTATAAAAAAAATATTAGACTAATGTTTATAATTAAAACTAATTGCCAATATAAATACTTACTGGCAGTGACGACGCTTGACTTACACTTGATGGCACGCACACACGATTGCCGATTTTAAAAAGGGCTTAAATGGATTCAGGACAGCTGACCATAAATTACACACACATAACCTTGAACTCGCTTTTTTATATAAATGGCACATCAGTTGAATACTTATCAAATACCTTGGGGGGTAATCCTTACGGATTGAAATTAGATAGAAATTAACAAAAACATAAGGAATAACATTTTTTCCCTGTCGCCGCTTTGCTAAGAGCTGCTCTTAACCAAATATTTGGTGGCGGCGCTCCGGAAATTTATTAACACAACATGAAGCACTTATCGGCAATATTTGGGTGAATTGCAATGAACTACACTTCCTCTATATTTCTCAAAAATAATTTCGCTTGCACTGCTTCATTGTTAAAAGTCAATTACAATTTTTCCACGAAATTGCTGCCAACATTATTATTGATTTCAGAAAACAATAAATTGCAACTGTTAGAACACAAAATTAATGTACATAACCGGAAAACAACAAGCGCACAGGAAACAATTCAACTAATTTTCGCGCCCATTACAAATATTCTTCTTCTTAACAAAACTCTCAATTGTCAGAATCAGAAATCAAAATAAAAAAGAGGTATTCCAATTGGCTCAGTTGGCAACGCCAAGTTTTTGACAGTATGAAAATTCTGCTGACATGGAAGTTATTTTTGTTGTGTGTCGTCCGAAATTTTGTCTTTTAAAATTGGTAAATTTATCGAAATTAGCAGCAATATTTGTTAATTAATATAGGAAAAACCTTGGAGAAGCGTTGGCGCATAAAACTATGTAAATATTTGGATGTCTAGTATACTTTTAGTGTGCACAAAGATTGCTTGTTAGCAAACATGTACACGTCATACACTTGCTGCTTGGCAAAAGTAGCCCCAAAAATTGAGTGCTCCCACTTCATATATAATTGTTTGTTTGGTTGTTTGCTTCTTTGTGTATGTGCTACAGAAATAAAAGTGTTATCATGATTTCATCTCTGTTTTTTTCAATAAAATGTCTAATTAGCATTCATACTTATTGTTAAATATTTTCTTGCTTCACATTTCCAATCACAGCTCAAATGTACAAAAATCGATTGAAGTGTGCTTTAACTACAAATACAACAAAAATAACGTAACAGACGTACATGTAAAAACTTAGACGACAAGTATATCAAATAGTAGAAGTTAATACGAGCAGAAACTGTGTAATTAAGGACTGCAACGATCAAAATCGAGTTAAAAATCTGCTAAATATTCTCCACTGTAACGAAAATAAAAAATGTCTAGCAATGACCCCAATGAACATGCCGCGAACATCAGCAACTTACAAGAGAGTTTTTCTAAGCAACAGGTGAATACTACTTATAATAAATTTATTTATTTTTACAAATAAATATACCTATTACGCCAACATACCTATTACAGAAAAAGATATCGGCACTAAAGGAGCTGGTGCGAAAATCCGAAGCAGCGCATGGCAAATCAACTTCATCTACTCAAGCAAAGGTCAAAAATATAGCACAATGTCTGACAAACTTGAAAAATAAAGCACGTTCTAGACAAAGTTTTCCCGCTTCCAATCCTTCTACAGTGCAGGAAAATATCACCACTTTTGCGCCGAACGAAGTTATTGAACCGGTGTTGGATCAATACCATCATCCACCACAACAACATGGGGCACCGCAATTAACGCATTCCTTTTCATACGTAGAGCAAAATGTTGGTGCGCCCTCACAGTACGCGCAGACTTCCACACCAAACTTTACACCACTGAAATCACAGCATCGCAGTGACTCTAGCAAATCACTTAGCAGCAGCACGATGCAAGGAAGTGAAAAGGTGCAGCTTTTGCGTCAGCAAATGGAACAAAACAAACTGTTGATGGCCCAGCGAGCCTCCAGTAAGCAACATTTGGAGCAGCTTGTTTCACAATTGAAAGAGAAATTCGATACGACGCAACAATGTTTGGAGGATACTAATGAATTGGGCAAATCAATGAGTGATCTCAGTGCATTGATGGTGCGCTCACCCACGTCACGTGAGCGACACAAATCGGCCACGGATTTGTCGTCACAACCTTTCTCTTTGGAGAGAGAACGCATAAAGTTCCTTGAAAATCGCTGCCGCCTACTGGAAAAGCAACTTGAAAAGGAGCGTCAAGTGCACGGCACTCCAGAGGCGACGACTGCCAACGAATCGAAGAAACTCAAAGAGTTGGAAAATAAAGTGGTTGAATTGGAGAAGTTACTGCAGGAGCGACAAAATGAGATTGAAAACAAAATTGGCGAGACACAGCAGTTGGCAGAAGAATTGGAACGTACACGTTCGGATGTTAGCGCCAAAGACGAGGAACTCTGTCTCATGCGGCTGAAGCAAGGCGACACCAGCAACGATTTTACCGAACTAGCCGATTTGGAGAATAACGATATTGAACGTCTCCGTAGCGAATTAGCCGATAAGCATGTACGCATTAATGAATTAGAGGAGATAAATGATATGTTGGAGGCCAACAGGTGCGAACTAACATTAAAAAATAATAAATACGAAGAGCAAATAGAGCAACTGAAACTGGAATTGAATGCGGCAAATGAGAAAATGCAGACCGTGGAAGAAGAGCTGAAGCGCAGTGAAGAGAAGTGCGCTTCTTTGGCAGAGGTGCTGGAGAAGTTACAGAACACCACAGAAGCTGTTGTGGTAGAAACTGGTAAAACCGTTAACATAACCAGCGTGCAGGTAATATATATCTTGTAATTATATCAGTTTTCCAAATAAATGATTTAATACCGTACTAGGTTTCCGAGGAAATGGCCAAACAGATACAAGAACTACGTGATGAATGTGACAAACTGTTGGAGGAAAATACGCAGCTTAAGGAAACTATTAGCGAACAAGAAAAGCTGGAAGTGTCTGACGCCAGCATTGCGGAGAAGATTGCGGCACTCGAATCGACCATTGAAAGTCAACGCGAAGACCTTAAGGAACGTCAAACCAAAATTGCCCGCATGGAAGAGGAAGTGATGGAGAAAACCATCGAACTTAATGTTTTGAATGCCAACTTCAAGGTGCTCGAAGAAAAACTAGATGCTGCCAGTAAGAGCAAATCACTATTCTCTTCCATCGGTGGCGAGGCTGCGGACAATCCAGCTTTGGAAGCAGAAATACAGCAATTAAAACAAAAACTGGATGAATCTAACAAAGCAATGATAAAACTCAAACTGAAATGCAAACAAACCGAAAAGCAGGTGGAAAAACTTAAGAAAAGCTCTGATCTGCACGCTGAAAATGTGCGTTTGACGGCTTTGAGCGAGGAGTTGCAACAGAAGATCACCGAGTTGGAAGATGAAAAAGGACAGTGGCAATTAACGCAAGTGGATACTGCCACCAAGACCAACGAAGTGGATAATACAGAAGAGCAAGAGGAACGCATAGCTGAATTTGAAGAGAAGCTTAAGACACAAGCGGAGACAGTAAGGTTGCTTGAAGAGCAAAAATACGAGCAAGCGCAAAAGCTGGAAGTGGCCGAGGAAAAATTGCGCGAATTGCAAGAGCAACTCGACAGCAGAGATGGTGAGGAGACAAGGCGTGTCAAGTCGGAAATGTCCGAAATACAACTAGAGGAGAAAGTAGAAGAGCAAACACAGCAATTGCAGCAGCTCGAAGAGCGTTTAGCAAAAACACACATCGAACTGGAAGAACATAAACAGAAAGTGGCTGAACTGCAGGAGCAAAAGCAGGCGGCTGACAAGAAACTGGAGAATTACATGGTTGAAAATATGGAACTATTGGATAAAATTGAAAAACTCAGCAAGTCATCCTCCTCGGCCGAATCAATTGAAATTGTTGAGCGGTTAACGCAGCAGGAGCGCGCCGAAATCGACGAATACAACAAGCAACAGCTTGACGGTACTACCGTCAACTCGGTCAATGAGTTAACCCAAACTGAGATGGCGCCCGAACTGAGCGATAGTCTCGTCAAATTACGTGAAGAAAGCTCTGAACTGATGAATAAAATTGAATTATTCACGACAGAGCGACGCGAAGTGCTCGAACGCATGGAACACTTGACAGCCGAGAATCATGAACTTATCGAAAAAGTCGAAGAACTAACACGTGAGAAGGAAGATATGGAGACTAACGTGCTGCTGGCGAACGACGCGAAAATCAAGCTTGAGGAGCGCATCAAGGAGCTGAGTAAGGAAAAGGATCAGTTGGCCGTGCAGGTGGCCGAATTCAAGGTGCAAGGCAATCAACTCTCACAAGAGCTCTCCTCATTGCAAAAATCCTCAGAGGTGGTGGCCGCATTAGACAGCAAAGATGACGCTGCGCTCATTGCAAAGTGCGAGAAGTGTCTGACGAATCTTAGTCACGAATTGGAGATATACCGCAAAGCCAACGACAGGAATGCTAAATTTAACGCTTCCAAAAAATTGGCAAAAGAAGCCAAGAATGCGCACATACAACTCAGCGAACTCTTGCAGAAGGTGAAAGAGGCCAGTACGGCAGTGGAAACGGTAACGGTTGTGGAGACAGTGGTCGCAGTGACGGCTCCCAATGGCAAGGCATTGGCCGAATACGAACAGCTGACGACACAGAATCGACTGCTGAAGGAGCGAATCAAGGAACTGCAACAGGAGCTGCAAGAGGCGCGGGAAGCTGATGACGCAGACATTACTGCTGCGCCAGCAACGCAGACCGCGGTAGTGCCGGCCTTAACCGAGGATCAAACAACCAAAGAGCAGCGCGAAAAGCAGTTGGAGGAGCTCAAGCAGTACGAAGAGCAGTGTTTGGAGTTACAATCGACGGTGGAAAATCTGCGCTTGCAGTTGGTGGAGGCGCGTACCGCGGGCGAAGAGCGCAGCTGCGAAATAACACAGCTCAATGAGGAATTAGAAGCGCTGAGGAAGAGCTCAAGCGAACTGGAAAGCTTATTGAGTGATAAGAACTTGACGCATGAGCAGGAGCTGAAGGAGCTGACACGTTTGAGGAGAGAGTTGGAAGGTAAATAACGAACATTTAATTTAAACCGTTTTATATTCCTCATATTGCTATTTTGTTATCTTCTAGGAAAATGCGATACCTACGAAGGCGAAATGAACATACTGCAAACTTTGGTCACGGAGCAAAAGCAACAGCTGATAGAGGCCTACAAAGAGCACGAGCACGAAAACAATATGAAACTGCTCGATTTGCAAGAACGCGACGAGCAAATCCTGCAGCTGCGCGATGAAATCAAGGAGCTTAAGCAAGCGCTCACCGCCGCAGGCGATCAGTTGACTGAAGATCTGCGCAAAGAATGCGAAAAGCTGCGCGAAGCACTGAAGATAAACAAAAGCCTTGTGACGGAGCAGGTGAATGAGCTCTCGAATAAACAGGAAACCATCGAAATGCTCAATCAACAAATAATCGACTTGTACAAAACCATGGAGGAGAACGCCAATAACATCATTGACAAGGAAGATGAAATCGCCAGCTTACAGGAGACTCTAAATAGTAACAACAAAGAGCTGGAACGCTTGCGCAAGGATAATGTGGAACAGAAGACGGTCGTCGATAAACTGTTGAACGAGCTGCACAGTCATCGCGCCACAGTCGAGCAAGTGCCGCAGCTTGAAAGTGAGCTGCAGCGGTTGGAGGAGGAAACCAAAAAATTAGATACCAGCAATAAAGAGCTAGAGAAACGCAACAAAGACCAGCTCGAGAAACTCAAAAAGTACGCAGCTAACCTGAAGAAACGCGCCGCGCAATGCCAAGAGCTTGAGGCCAAAATAAGCCAGTTGGAGAAAGGCAGTTTGGAGGCAATGCAGACCAAACAGCATGACGCCAGCAGTGAAGAAGAACTCACTGACCAAATAAAGCAGCTGGAGAATCAAGTCAATGAATTGAAAACACAAATCGCAGTCAAAACAGCTGATGCAAACGCGGCAACAGAGCACAGTGAGCGGTTGAAAACACAACTGGAAGAGTTGGAGCGCAGCTTGGCGGAGAAGAATAGTGAAATCGTGCAACTGCAAGTTGCGCTGGTCGACGCACAGGAGCAGACCGCCGGTTGGGGAGACTCCGCGCTCGATATGGCGCACACGGACAATGCAGAGAACGAGGAGCTGAAGAAAAAGTTGGAAGAGAAGACACACAAGCTGCAAGAGGCCGAAGCGGAAATTTACGGCATGCAAGAGGAGTTGATACAAGTGCGCGAAAGTGAGCGTGAAAAGTTTTACGCCATCAAAGATATACAAGAAGCGCTCCAGCATAAGAGCGAGCTGGTGGCAGAGCTGCAGAAGCAAATGCAGAGCCATACGCAGGCAGATGACATCACGCAAGCGCTAGAGGATAAGGTGCAAACCTTCGAAGAACGTCTGCAAACGCTGACTGAAGAGCTGAAAGCAAAATCCATCAAGTTCGAAAAGTCCAAAGCCGTCATTAAGGAGCGTAACAACCAGATACAACGCCTGCAAGCGCAACTGAAAGATCTGCAGGACAAGTTAAGCGCGCGCCCCGAAGAAGAGTACATCGGACCACCGCTAAATGTCAGCGTGAGCGAAGCGACTGCAGCGCCAACGCAAGCACAAGTGCCTAAAGATTCCTACAACGACTTGCAAATGGCTTATGAGAAATTAAGCGAGCGTTTCGCGTCAGAGCAAAGTAGTTTCCAAGCAACCATTGCGCGGCTAGAGACACTACATGATGGCATACAAGCTAAATTGCAGGAGAATATGTCCTACATAGAGACGCTCGAGCAAGATAATACCGCTTATAAAGAGAAAATCTGTCGACTAGAGGAGGGCATCGCTACTTTCGAAGAGCGACGCGCATCGATGGAACGTCGGACGAATCTTTTGTGTGCGCAAATGCAGACACGCGAAACAGAGCACGAGCAGGCGGAGGATGAGCTGCTATATCGCCTGAATATGCTGTCCGAACACGACGATGTCATCGCACAACGGCTGCTACAAACGCAGGAAGAAAAGGACGATTTGCAGGAACGTATCGAACGCATGCAGGCCGAATGCAGTCAGCTGAGCAACAACTACGCAAAAATGGAGAAGGAATATCAAGCGTATCGCACGCAAAACGAAACACATGCCGCAGCGGAGACACAGCAGCTGCGCGAACAGCTAACAGCAGCGCGCGCGGAACTGGAACAGTTGCGTAACGCCTTCGATGCCGAACTGGCTAAGAAGATCACGGAACTGGACGAGTTGGAAAGCGAACTGAGCGAGCAACTATCCAAAATGAACAGCGAGAAACGCCTTGTAGCCGAAGAACTTGAGCGCGCACAAGATGCCTTGCGGGAGCTCAACAACAACTATCTCAAAATGGAAACGGAATATCGCACATATCGCGAGCAGAGCGAAGCGAACAGCGCAGCTGACACGCAACAGGTGCGCGAGCAACTTACCGCGGCGCAAGCCGAATTGGAGCAATTGCGTGGCGATTACGATGCCAAATTGGCCGTCAAAACAACGCAACTCGACGAACTTGAGAGTGAGCTGAGCGAGCAATTAGCGCAAATGAATAATGACAAACGTGCCACCGCCGAAGCGCTGGAGCGTGCGCAGGATGAGTGCAATGCGCAAAAAGATGAGATCGTGCGCTTGAAGGAGTCATTGAACGCCTTGGAACAGGCTAAGCAGGAATTGGAGCGCGAGGCAACATGGCTGCGCTTGCAAAATGAGGGCAGCCAACAGGATCAGTACGAGTTGCAAGAGCTGCGCATGCAGGCGATGCAGGACAAAACGGAAATCGATAATTTGCGCCATCAAATCGAAACGCTAGCGGGCAATCATGACGTTGAGCTGCAGGCGTTGCGCACGCAAATCTCCGAATTAGATACGCTTCGCATGCAGGTGAGTGTTGACCGGAGAGTGAAGTGAAGTAAAACGAAGGTTATGCTCTCTTTTCGCCTCTATTTAAAAACTTTTTTTCGGAACTTTCAATCGTCGTCCAGCAAAAATATTGAGATAAATGGTTTTCCAAACTTTCTAGATGGCGATGATAACGAATTAGTTTTGCCAACATTATTCCGAGTTAAACGAACCTTCAAGGTCCATTAAGCATGAAAAATCATTACACACAATTTACACAGTTCCTCCAGCTCGAATTCTTACTGATTAAAATGCATGATTGTGATAATTTTCCTCAGTGAATCCCTTTTGAAATTAAGAATTTTGCCTGACAGCCATTAGACTCGGCCTCAATGTTAGGTCTTTACCTAAATGGCCTCGACGACTTTTAATCTGTTGCAGCTGTTATTGTTGTTGTCGTTTCTTTTTTTTTTTTTTAGCGGGTGCTTGGGTGGTAAGGTTCATTTTGGTTGTTATCGAAAGGTTCTAACGGTAAAACCATGAAACGTACTGTTTAGACGGGGTTGGGCTATAGGGAGAGCGGTTTTTTTAGAGCGGTTGCTCTACAGCAACTGCTGGTGAGTATTTGAGTTGTTCGGTAAGTTTAAGTATAAGGTTGTCATCGCTGTAGCAACGCCTTACAGCAGGGTTGCTCCGTATTCWCCTGACCTCCAAAGTTCATRGKAGCTCCAATCCTCATCTCACCAAGGTACTYTAGGTCACTGACCACTCTTCCAATACTGAAACCTGGAAAACCCGCCAACAAAGGGGAGTACTATCGCTCAATAACTCTCCTCTCTCCGTCCMGTAGTGAAGACACTTGAGGCCTTGCTACTCCCGACCTTCACACACCACCTGAGTCTAGCAAACCACCAGTATAGCTCCCAAAAAACCATGAAACGTACTGTTTAGACGGGGTTGGGCTATAGGGAGAGCGGTTTTAGATAGTGGGGTTCGCTGAGTATGCAAAGAATGCTAGCTATATATTTGATATGTCGGAGTTGATTCTGGATAAGTAGGACTTTAACCCACTAGAGTATCCAAAATGATTTTCTCGCTCAACTCGAGCTCGTCGACTGTAATAGGTGCGCCATTTACTGTAGTTTAGGAAGGAACTCTTGATATTTCTAGCAGGCGGTTCCGCTTCAGGTGACTGCAGGGCTGGTTTCTACAAAACTTCTTGGAGAGAAGTTCATTATGCCCCTTAACTGGGAGCATACGGGCCACACTGTGCAGATGCACGATGGGAGACATCAAGAGGCAGTGTTCTGACATGTCTGAAGCTTCTTCGTCTGCGTTTCACTGCATCCAGGCGACCATATTGGTGCGGCTTAGTTAAGAACCCTCTTGCCGATTGGCTTGTACCTTGACAATAATCACGGTCGCGTGAGGAGTGTAGGAGCTTTCGCTGTCGAATGTTACACTTAAAATCTTAGGGTTATTGACGGTCGGAGTTTTGACGGCAACGACGCCATCGACCGAGGAAGAGTGTTAGGTTTCGTGCAGCAAGGAAGCGAGAGAGGTCGGAGAGATAACCATTTCATTTTCTCGCAATAATCGGTTATTGCAAATGCTGTGTGGCACGTAGCTCCGTCTTGTTATCCAGATGTTAAGATCAACTTCTTCCAGTTGCGGCATTAAAAAGTTGGTTATCATCGAGCGGTATTGACAACAACCAGCTTCATTTCATGAATAATTTGAGTATTTTCCTCGCACCAGATTCGACAGTTTTGTTTACTTACCGCAGCATTGCTCTAGTTTTCAAGTTGTTCCCAAGCAAACTCAGAAAATTCACGACCTTCACGGTGATCCAATATGTTCAGTTCTCGAGTAAGAACAATTTTGTAAGGATGCAAGCTCAAATATTTTCCCAAAATCCGCCAGACTGTGGTTTGAGACAGTCCCAAATCTTGAGAACACCTTGGAATCGACAACTTGCGGTCTTCCAGAACACTTGCCTGAATGGCAGCAATATTGACTGACTTATTCACTATATCTCTGGCATGTAAGGGATCTCCTTGCTAACCATTAACCTACCTGATGGCCCAGATCCCTCAACACAGCTAGTTTTCTGAACCAACAGCTTAAATCATCGACGAACTTAATATTTCGTACCAATAAGAGCCAGAGTAAGGGCTTCAAGGTTAGGTCCAGTATTAGGTGTACGTCCCTGCGCTGCTCTGTTAGCATGTACGACAACCGGAACATACTTCTTCTTTCAGACGTAAACGTTACCAGAGAGTTTAGTACTCTGGAATGATGCAAGTTTTTCTTATTAATTCTTTACAGGTTGGCCAAAACCAAACAGACGACCAGGTATTCATCGAAACGGAGAACAAACGTTTGACCGATTTACTTGCCGAAAAAGAAGCCATCATCGAGAACTATCAGCGTCAAAACTTACAGCTACAAATGGCAGCAGCTGCCGCTACACAACCACCAGCTGCCACACAGCACGATCCACTAGCCCTCGCTTTCGGCGTGCCACCGCTAGGACAATCATCCATAAGCCACGCGGCGCCACCAGCCGACGAAAATGCGCGCTTGCAACGTGAATTGTTGGAAAAGGCTGAACAGCTTACGCGTCTTCAAGACGAGCTCAATGCGCTACAGTCTGAGTTCCATAGTGCGCGTGATGGCAATCATGAGCTACAACGTCAGCTGGCCGCGAAGCAGCAAGAAATTGAGAATCTACGAAGCACCAGCTACAACAATACACCAACCGCATCTGCGGTATTTGGGCAACAGTCCCAACAGGATGTTATACCGGCGCCACTTTTCTTTAGTACCGAACAGGCGACACCATCACCCTTCGACGAAATCGTGCAAGTGCGCACCATTGACAATCTAGGGAGCGGCGCGCGCAGCTACAACGTTAACAATCCAGTAAACACTGCAATAGAACAGCCCACTATTGAAGACCTCCAGCGCAACGTGTCCGATTTGGAGAAGCATGCGCAAGAGCTCGAAAACAAGTTGGCCACGCGTAATCAACGTGAGTTGGAAATAGAAGAGCGCTTACGCGAGACAAACCAGTCGCTTAGCGAATGCGAACGACAGCTGCGAGAACGCACCGAAGAACTGAATGCAGCACGTGCTGAGCTGCAGCAAGTCTTTGCGGCAAATGAAGCATTTAAGGCGGCGGACGTAGTCGCGCATCAGGAACTTGAACAGTTAAGAGGCATATTAGCAGCCTCGCAAACCGAATTGGCTCAGCGTGAACAGCAGCTGAAGCAGTTGGAAATGCGTTTGCAAGAGACGCGAGTGCACAGCGATAGTCAGGCGGCAACCGACTTGATGGGTCTTGGGCAGTTGCAAGGCAACTTAGAACAATTACAAACAACGCTGCAACAGCGCGACGACGAATTGAATCAGCTACGACGTGCGCTTGAAGACGAGAAAACACTGAAGGAGCGTACCTCGGCGCTTGAGAGTCAGATCATACCAGACACCCTAGCGAATTTGGGAATAGTAGACGCGCCGAATACTATGCCCACATTGGATATGTTCTTCGGTGGTGCTAACAGTGGTGCTAACGACTTTGAGAAGCTCGTCATACCGCCGGTGTCAAATGTGCCCGTCGTGGAAGAAAAGATTGTGCCTGAGAAGGCTTACATTTGTCACCCACAAGGCGGACCAACAGCGCAAAGTCAACAAAATGCGGTTGCATTTGACTTGGGTGATGACTTTGGTGACGTGTGGGGCGCACAGGAAGCTGCTGCCGAAGAAGAACACTTCTCAAAGACAGCGGCGGGTAGGCTGGGTGCAGCGGTGTCTCTGGTGCCGCGTGAGCAACAGTTAGAAATTCAATTGGCCGAACAGGCCGAACGCATTGCCGAGCTGCAGCTAACCGTAGAGCGTTGCGAACAGCAAAGGCAGGAGCTACAAGTAAAATCGGGCAAACTTATGAAGAAACTTAAGGAGTATAAGACAAAGATCGACGAATTGCAGAGCAGTGCAGGAAAGCCCGCCAAATCCGCAGATGCCTCTGCGTCGTTCTTTGATCTAGACGCCGCTATACAAGATGAGCTAAAGGCACAAATTAAACAACTGGAGAACACTTTGCAGGACGAGCGTAAGCAACACGAATTGCATGGAGCTGAGAAGGAGAAGTTGCTGAAACGCGTCGATGTGTTAACCGCAGGCAGCGAGCGTATGACCGAAATGAAGGAGCGACAAGATATGGAAGTGCAAATGTACCAAGCGAGAATAAAAGAATTGCAAATGAAGGTGAATCAGTTAGAAGATTGGGGACCGGATGCTCAGGCTGGTAAAGAAACGACTTCAGAGGGGCAACAGCTGCAGCAGCGGGATGAAGCGCTTACTACAGCAACTGCTGGTGAGTATTTGAGTTGTTCGGTAAGTTTAAGTATAAGGTTGTCATCGCTGTAGCAACGCCTTACAGCAGGGTTGCTCCGT
>NW_017537156.1:215937-265164 GCF_001853355.1 Bactrocera latifrons
GTAGTGAAGACACTTGAGGCCTTGCTACTCCCGACCTTCACACACCACCTGAGTCTAGCAAACCACCAGTATAGCTCCCAAAAAGTGCACCATAGTGAGGTCCGTATAGTCTCAGTTAACGAGCATAATGAACTTTTCTCAAAGCAGTTCCTGCTGGGGTCCTTTTGCAGAAATTAGCCCTGTAGACAATTGCTTGTAGCGGAACGTCTACTAAGAACATCAAGAGGTAATTCCTCAACTACATCGACGACATAAAACAATAAGCCGACCAGACTTTGGACACAACTAGTTTCCGACAAGGACTGTGGCAGGTTAAACTTCTACTTACCCATAATAGACCCTGACATATCAAACATATGTCCAGCGTGCAATTAGTCTGTCTAGCCCCTCTTTGTATGCCTGGCTAACCCTACTCACGATTTTCCCTTTGGTCCATGTTTCCCCTTTGGTCCATGTTTCCTCTTAGGTCCTCGTTTCCTGTGCCTACCGTTAGATGACGTTGATGGCAACTTATCTAATCCTTCTTCAATCGTAAATAATTATACTTCTATATCAAACTACCATATTTCCCACGATAGCCGGCGCGTATGAGCAGTACGCCCCGCCCGCACCACCATCTACATGGGAAACAGAGAAGCAACAACTCAATCTGCGCATTGCTGAGCTGACAGCCGAGATAGCGGACATCAATGTCGACCGACAAGAACTCCAAGCGCTGTTGGAGGATGAAAAAGCAAATGTGCAGCGCGCAGAAGAGGCACAGAAAATATTGCAACAACAACTGAGCGCACGTGACATCGACTTTACAGCGACTGAGAGCGCAGAGAAGGCGAAATACAATGAACTGAAGGTGGGACATCATCAGCTGCAAGAGAAGTACAATACACTGCACGCGACATGCGAAGAGCAAACTGGTGAGTTGAATCGCTTGAAGGCGCGCGAAGAGCAGTTAAATGCGGACTTACAGCAAGCAGAACAGAATTTGGCCGCAACTTCAGCGACCAGTGCGCAGGAAGAAACACTGAAGGCGGCGCTTTCCAAGGCCGAAAGCAACTTAGAGCAAGCGAAAGCAGAGCTGGCGCGACTCGAGAGGGATTTGACAACGGTGCAGTCACAATTACTGGAGCTACAAACAAAGAATGCCGAGTTGTTGCAAGCGAATGAGGAACTGCGACAGGCGAACGCCGTGGCAGTGGCCACGCAACAAGCCGAAACATCACAGTTAAGCGCAGAGAACCAACAACTTCGCGCGCAATATGAAGCTTTGGAACAGCGCGTACAAGTGTTGCAAAAAGACTTGACTCAACAAGCAAGCGCTACAGTGTCGGTTGGCAGCTTGAGCGCCGCTGTCGATGTCGACGAGCTCAATGCGCAATTGCAAGAGAAGGAGTCGGAAATAATGCATTTGAAGCAGCGCATTGAGGATTTGATGCGCGAGGACCAAACGGAAAAGCTGGTGCTAGAAATACTAACGAAGAATCAAGAGATACATTTGCTGAAGATGCAAGTGAAAAACTTGGAGGACGACAAGCAAGAGCTGGAGCACAATCTCGCTGTGCAAATCACCAGCGAAATGCAGGCGAAGAAGAGCGACTTGGATGGCGAAAGCACGCAGCTGCGTGAGCACATCACGAAACTGGAACAACAATTGCAAGCGCTGCAAAGCGAAAAGCACCACATGGAAGAGGAGCTGAAGGTGCTGAACAATCACGTGATGAGCAGTCTCGAAAACGAAGACAAGCTGAAAGCAGCAGCGCTGCAGCTCGACACACAAAACATTGAAATCGCCGAACTGCGACGCACAATCGAGGCGCTCAGAGCGAACGGTAATGCTGCCGCCGGACCCGGAGCGCCGCCTGCAGCCACGCCCGCCGATTACGCCGCGTTGAATGCGCAGTGGGAGGCAATTGTCGAGCAGAAATGCGGCGAGATCGCCAAGATGTGGCGCGAACATTTGGAACAGCGTGAAGGTGAGTTTAAAATGACCGAGGCGCGGCTGCGCGACGAAATAGCCGCCGCTGCACAGCGCCAGGCACAGTCGCACGAGCAAGGCACCCAGCCAGGCAACTCCGCTGAAACAACCGCTACGTCAACGCCCGCTTCCGTATCGACTAGCCAATCAGGCACATCATCGGGCACCGCCTCTAAAGATGGCACGCCACTACGTCACCGTATCATCAACGAAGAGCATGAGTCGGATGCTGACGCGATAATCGAGAAAATGCAGGCGGCGCTCGAAAGTCAGGAGATGGAAATCGTCACGCTGAAGGAGCAGCTGGCCATTCGTTCGGCGGAGTATGCGCGCTTGGCGGCACAATATGATCCCTTCAAACTGCAAAACACCTCCTCACATAGCGGCATCAGTGGCGGCATGCCGCCCGAATCGCGACGCCCCGCCAATACGCCCAGCGGCAATGACGCGACACTTGTGCCGAAATCGGAATTAGATTTCGCGCTCTATATGCTGCATCAGCGCGACATGCGTTGCGAGGAGATGACGTTGGAGCTGGTTTCGCTGCTGGAGGAGCGTGACACACTGCAACTGAAACTGTCGAATACGCTGCGCCAAGTGGAGGCCATCAAAGCGGCAACGAATTACGTCGAGCGTGAGTTTTATTTCTGTTTTTTTTTTTTTGTTTTTCGTTAACCATATTTTTCGTTTAGTTCCCAGCGCGCCCGCCGATAACGCCGCCCTTACGTCACCAACTGCAGCCGTGTCCAGTCAACCGCGCTCGGCTGCAGCCGCCGGTGACTCAGCCACTGAATTGAGCCAAAAGTAAGCGGATTATCAAGCCACACTAAACACAAGTCTAATAATTATTTCTATTCGTATAATCTAATTTAGATTGTCTCAGTTGCAAACTGTCAATCATTCCAAGGACAAGGTGATTAAAGAGGAACGCGATCAGCGCATACGGCAAATGGAAAAGATACAACAGGATGTGGCCAAAATGCCGCCGGCCGCTGTCTCCGAGTTAGTCGGCACCGATGCAGGTAACTGCAAGCTAATTCCAATCGCTCACGAGTGTCAATTTAATCAATTTATTTATTCATTTCTCTTTAATCAGCTCAAAGCGGCCAATCACCGTCATCTGTGCTGCTGAACTGGCTGTGGGGCAATAAGCCCGATGCTGGCGGTTCTGTGCCAAATTAAAGCAATAAATATACAATATTAACAACAACACATACCCGTCGTGACAATATACGAATTTCAGCGAAAGCGCACCAAACACTGCTTCAAAACCGTTGTAATCATCACTCAGGCTGTATTGCGTTTAGCGGCGGTTTACCGCTATGCGCCGTTATGCATACAACAAGCGTACATCAGTTGTTGTCGCCTCCAATGTTATTCCACGATAATACTATAAAACGAAGTTTTATAAATGTACCTTATTTTCGTTCGATTTAATACATATTTAACAAAACAAAAAACAAAAAAAAAAAAAAAACATTCTGTAAATAATGCAGCTGCAGTTTTGTTTTTATTATTTTGAAAGCTTATTTAATAACTGCGCAATTCAAAAAGTATATACCTAAAACTAACTTTCATTCTGTAGTGTAAAATGTATGCATATTGTAGTTGTAGAGAGGAATTAATGAAAAACTCTATTTAGAAAATTATTGGAATTATGTTGAATGATAGTGAAGAAATACAAATTGTAACCATAAGCTTTGTGTTTGCTTAACTGTTTATTTTTCATTTACTTAAGGTGGCTTTAACTAACATTTGTATTGTTAATTAAAAATGGGGCATTTATATACATATTTATGTGTACGGTCTTATTTTTGAAAAATAAAAACTAATTCGCCTTGAGAGTCGGGGGTAGCGCATTGTTCGCTTTTTTCTGTTGTAAATCCGACTATGCTCGCTTTTGGCTGCGAAACCCCACATCGGAACCCAAGTACCCCTGACATAGGTATTGCGAAATTCCAAATTATTTTCATATGTCGAACTTTAATATATTGGGGATAATTCTCCGGAAATTTGAAGTTAAATCGGCTAATACTTTCAGAGGAATGAGCGTGTTTGTAAGAATTTCTAAGGGGGTATTCTAGTCTAGAAATTTGAAAAAATCGAAAATTTTTTATTTCATAATTCGATAGTTTTGATATTCAATTCAATATCTCCCTAAAAGGATTTTTCAAAACTCAAATTATTTTCAAAGTTATAGCCATTTTAGTGACGTGGCAACTAGACCGGTGGAGCGAACTATCTATCTATCTATTACGCTGCCCGAAAGTTAACGTAAAACTTTAAACGCGTTTTTCTCGAAACTCCATTTTTTGATTACCGCATCAAAATCCTTAAGTCATTAGCCGGCAACACATGGGGAAAGGACAAAGAAACGTTGTTGACAACTTACAAGGCAATCGGTCCTTAACTACGTCGCACCAACATTGTCACCTGGATACAGTGGAACCCAGACGAGGAAGCTTCAGACCTGTCAGAATACTGCACTCCGGGCTACGGTTCCCTCTTGATGTCTCTTATCGTACACCTAAAAAGTGAGCACCTGTATGTTCCCAGTTAAGGAGCATAATGAACTCCTCTCCAAGCAGTTCATTATGGGATGATTTCGCAAAAATCAGCCCTGCAGTCACATGCTTAGAGAGAAAAACCTCCTAATAACATCAAGAGGTCATTCCTCAATTTCCAGTGAATGCCGTACTCAGAGTCAAACCACCACCCATCGCAGACGAAGAGCTCGAGTTGCCGCGAGAAACAAGAGTGATCGAGTGACAAGAGTGCAGTGAGTCTCCGCATGACACTGGCCACCTCTTTGCATGCCCCACCAATCCCACTCATCTATCCCCCTTTGGTTCGACCACGTCGAAACAGCACGTTTTTAGGCCTTCCGTTAGATGGCGATAACAACAACTTAGCAAATCCTTGCTATGCTAACGGGGACTAGGTACCCTCTTAAACTGCAACAACAAAATATTTTGTACACATTGTTGGTTTTCTCAGATTTTCTATAAATTAAAACATAAAAAAGAGAATCAATAAAATTAAAACAGTAAAATTCCATAAAATTCAAAGAAAAACAGAATACCATTAAATTGAAAAAAATCAATAAAATCGAAACAAAAGAAGCATATTATTATTAATAAAATAATTTTTCGAGTTTATTCAACACATTGGTCATTTCGTCCACCGTACGAGTCTGAAAAAACGCATACTTGATTACATCAAGTTAATGGGACTAGACTAGAAGGCTCGAGCTTTTTTCAAAAATTAATAAAAAAAGAAGCACTAGATATTTTTACCATCCGTTCTTTTTTTTTAAATTTGTTTATTCAACTTAGGAGAGTACACAAAATAAATTTCAAAAAAAAATTTTTTTTCATCGAGTTATGCGTCCTTGAAGAAAAGAGGGGAAAAAAGAGGCCGTGTCCTCATCGCCATGATTTCTACCCTTGTCGTTATCTAAAAAATAAAACAATGACAGATTCTTAATGAGTACGAATGTAGCTATGTCATGATGCAGCAAAACTAAAAAAAAATTCATAAAATGGCGGCTACTCAAAAAAAAAGGTAGATTTTTTCATTAATTTTTCAATTTTGTCGATTTTTTTTAAAATATTCAGGGGTGTTGTGGAATCCAAGACAAAATTGCTTAACTGTCAGAATTGAAAACCAATTTTGATTTTTATTAGTGTCACAGAATCTAATGGATTTTTGTCTTTTCGAACATACGCAAAACCAATACTCGAATCAGCTGTTTACTAATGTGACAAAACTTGCAAATGAACACATTTGGAAGCAATCCTATTAAAGTTTTTAATGAGTTGCGAATTAAAGAAAGATTTAAGATTTTAAGATTGGGGCAAAGTTTATTATCTTTGGCATTATATTATCTTAAAGTAAGTCTAGTAAGTCTAGTAAAAAAAAATAATTTGAACATATATTTAAAGTAAAATTTTTTTAGAATAAAATCAGTTTTCTTTCAAATTTTTAAATTTTTTATAATTTTACACATTTCTCATAGTTTAATTTGAACATAAGTTATTCAATAATATGAATCCCTATGAATTTTTTGTTTCCGTCAACAAAATCGATTTTTTAAGCCTCTAAAGCAGGCCCCTTAAGCACCATTTTTCCAAAACTCAATAATTAAGACATTTCTTGTTTTATTCTTATGTTTTCTCCTATAGAAATAAAAGTAAATTAATTCGTAATAATAAAATAACTTGATTTCTTAACTTACATTTCAAATCAGTGTGCGACTATGTTCTTGATTTGTTTCTGACAGCAAAACCGCTAAAATTGGTTTCCGTGACACCCAAACCCAATACAAATTCTGTTTCGGATATCAAACCAATAATATCTGAATTCATGACACCTACTGCTTTTTTTGATCGGTTTCAATTCTGATTCCGACAACTATCAGAACAACACCCCTGATTATAAATTTCAAATTTTTATTCTTTGTTGCTTCTAGTAATGGAGATGAATTTAAAGAATATTCATGCCAAAAATAAATCGACTGATTAAAACTTGAGATATTGTACCTTATGATTATTGACAGTCGGAATCTTGACGCCATCGACTGCAATATCAGGGTAAAGTCTGTACTCCTTCGTTTGTGAATATGGGCGCTGTGGATTTGGTGGGGGAGACTGTTAAGTTCCGTGCAGAGAAGAAGCGAGAAAGATCAGAGAGATAGCCGTTTATCTTTGAACACATGCCATCAATTCCATTTCCCGAAGTCAATATCTGGTGGCTGTGGGAGTTTCGAGATATACTCTGTGATTAAATTGAAATATGAATTTTGTCCATTTCATCTCCTTCAAAGAAATATTCTCCGGCTGCAATACACTTATGCCAATTTTTAAGTCATCATAGCGCTTGCAAAAATCCTCCGTCATGATGGCCATCAAAGCCTTCTTCGATTCAGCTTTTATCGATTGAGGATGAGTCAAAACGGTGTCCTCGGAGTGGTCATGTGAATTTGAATAGTCAGAAGCTGCACGAAGGTAAATAAGACGAATGCGGTGGTTGCGGTACGATATTAGCTGAAAATGTGGTGAAATGATTGCGTATTATCACACTTCTTTGTTTAATAAATTCAGACGTAGTAAAAATGGAAGAATTCATATTTAAAACTTCAACAAAGGGCGCGTATCTCAAATACTTATGAATATAGTGACGTGAAATCTAGCAGAGTTCGAAAAGTACAAGAAGTATATTTAAATTAAATATAAATAAAAAATCATCTTTCAATTTTATCACAGAGGTAGAAGTTAAACAACAGCGGCGAGAGGATACCACCATGCAGAATCCCTTGTATAATTTTTCCCAGTTTTGAATTTTTTCCTCGTACGGATGATTGACGAGCGCTCAGGTAGTTTATAGACCGCTCAGACTGTTTATGGTCTACCTCTTTAGTTCAGGGACAATGGATTTAGATGATTTAGCTTTGATTATGACATTATGAACCTTCTCATCAGTGAAAGTAAGTGGTGCGTATGGTTTTGTCTACCGAAGGATGCAGTGTAAATTCCCGGCTAAAATAGATCGCGCACTTCTTCGTGTCCGAAGAGGTTTGGTCACTGAATTGAATTTTAATTCGGTCACATTGTCTCTTCGGATTAGGCAAAGCCTTGACAGTAGACCAAAGTTTACTCTCACCGTTGGAGAGGTTGCAGGACTTCAAGTACTGTACCAATTTCGTCCGCTTGTGTTGATTTACCGCCGAGTCTCCAAATTGAGATCACTTATTCGGTGATTACCGGGATCGGCATTGTGTAAGGTGTCGCGCCTTGCAGCATGCAATGGATGGAGCCACCTTAAGACCTGCTCAGGCCCTAAGGCACAAAGGGAGTGGACGTAGTTATGTGGCCAAATGTTGCCAATGCAATACTGCGAAATTAGCCTCTTCGTCAGTGCAATCTGCACTTTGCGCACTGCGCCGCCACTCACCAACAAAGGACCTCTATACCCATGCTGTAGGAGTCTTCCACCACAGTGCGACAACCGACCCTGCGGGTTCTACAGCTGCAACAAACACTACCTACATGCCTCTCCCTCACTCAAATCATAACTCACGGACACTCGCGACAAACCCGCATCTTGAAATTTAACTGCAACGGACTCCAGAGCAAGATCGAGGAGATAGTTCGTGAACCGGGAACGCGTACCAATAGCTGCGGTCCAAGAAGCCAAACTAAACAGCTGCTCAGATCTTCTGGTCAGTGACGGTTGAGTTTCTACGCAATGAATGACGAAGCACCACCAGAATTTTATAATAATGTTATGTTGTAATAGCTAGCGGGGTCTGATAAATATAATAATTTTCGTGTGTGATACGCCTCCTCTTGCATCATCCCATTTTCCTTGACTTAAAATTATTTTGGACTTTTGGAGGCATGCAGATATGAGTTAACGAATGTGCCACTTTTTTAAAGGTATCCTGTAACCAATATCGATGATGCATTCAAAACATCAAATCAATTAATGAAGGGTTGATAAGATATAACCATAAAGACTTCCATTCGGGAAGCCAACCAACGCAATAAAGACCTTTTCATCTATCATGGTCAAGTTAAATACATGCTCGATATATAAAAAGTTTAGGGTTGTATTGATATTTGTTGCTTAAATTTTTCCACTTCGGCACGAACTAAGTCTGTTGTTTCTTTTTGGCAAATTAATTTAATCGGCTTAGAGAATCGTGTTGATGGTGTTCGCTGGTTTTCCCAACGGATTGTCCTTAGCTTCCTTGCCTGCAACGGCACTGTGCATACTGCAAATAATTTTTCATCTATGACGTTGGTACCGATATCGGATCACTGCCACGCCCACAAAATGCCATTAAACGAAAACACATAACGTGACAGTTAGTGTTTCGTTAACACTAAAGTACGATATTGAGCTGTACCTTAATTCGACACACCGAATATGTCGGTCAATGTATGACGACGTCAACAAACTGATTGGACCTTATCAGTGTCGCTTCAGACCTGGAAAATCAACATCTGACATAGCTCAGCGAATTAATGAACAGGGGCAGCGCTGGCTAGGTCATGCCGTCCGAATGAACAAAATCATTTCAGCACTGAAAGTATTTGACGCTGTACCCGCGGGGGGGCCCAGGAGGATCTCCAATCAGGTGGAGAAGGACTTCGCTGCATTTGGAATCTCCAATTGACCAGAAGTTAACCTCACTTTTGTAACATTTAGCTTAATAATGCTCTCAAAACAATAATAACGGTCTAAAAATTAGGAGCATAAAAACTATTTTTTTTTTTTTTTTGGAATATTCGTGTTTTATTAATTTTGCAAAACTTTAAATAAACATGTATGGTTTGTATTGGACTCAGTTACGTCTTCTGCTGGGTCGTCTTCTAAACGGATTACGCCTTCTAGTTCGCCTATTTGCGGGTTTTCTAAGAGGTTTCGATTTTTTCGACTTCTTTTTGGAATTTGTTTGCTTATTTTTGTTGCTGCCTTTGTTCACTTTACGGTTAGTTTTAGGTGCGATTGTTTTTCGCTGTTTTGGTTTTTTGTTGCGGTTTTTATTTTTGTTAACTTTATTGACTTTCTTGTTGTTTGCTAGCTTCTTATTTTTGATATTCGCATTGACCTCTCCCTTGCCATTATTCGTACTGATTTGGTTTTCCTTTCCGTTTATCGTTCCTGACACTTCAGTGCCACTTTGCGCTACTTCCGCGGGCTTTTCATTATCCACTTCCTGTGTTTTACTCTCCCTCAATTGAGCGGTCGATCCATTGTGGTCCACAGCTGCTTCGCTCTTGTTGTTGTCGCTTGCTGTAGTGGTCAATTGCCGCTTCGGCGATTCGGTTGTGTTCTCAACTAATTCTAACTCATCATTATTTATAGTGTGTTGCGGCAAAACATTTGCATCCTCGGGCCTTTGCAAAAATTTACTATTCGGTCGAGTGCGTTGTTTTTCACCAAACCTGATTGCACTTTTTGTGGTGTGTGGTGGTTCCAATGTGGTTTCCAATGTATTCGCAGCATTTACTTCACTTTTCAATCTTGCCACTAAAGCCTCAACTGGGTGTTCTTGCAAGTGTTTGTTGTTTCTATCGTCGTTGTTGTTGTTGTTAAGGTTTAATTGTGGGTGTTGCCGTTGCAGCGAGAGATCCTTTCGCACTGTACGCGCATAAGCTGGTGCGGCGGTGAGGAGTAGCCCAACACCAGCCAAGCAGAATAGAATTAAGACTTTCATCTTGCACTTCTTGGCAATGAATGAAGAATACGGGATTGAGGAAAGCTCATTTAATTGCCGGATGCTTAGGCTATGCTTGTTAAATTGCTGTGTAAGCGCTTGCAGCGCACATGCCACAATATACATATGTATGTATATGTATGTATTGCGTTTGCTTCCGAGTTGCTGTTGGTGACACCAGTTGCTTTGATGTGGCATTTCATGCTCAAATAGTAATTAAGTCAATACAAATATTAAAGCGAACTTAGGAAAACAAATTTGAACTCAAAAGCAGTGGCTTGGCGCAAAGCGTACAAAAGTTGCTTGTACACACATACATATGTACAGATGTATGCTTTTAATGCCAGCTTGCTTTATTATTAGTTTTCGTTTATGTTTTCTTCTGCCATATTTTATTTAATTTTTTTTTTTGTGGGTCAGCTCTCATAGCCGCTGCAGTTCAATTTACTTTATACGAATTATTCCGAGAACTTCTTGTACTTTGGGCCCATGTAGAAAGATATTTATTTGACCGCAGTTTTGGCTTACGAAGTTTTCTCATGCCATTCGCTTGCTAGTATATGTGGCAGCATTATTATCAATAACAAGCTTACGTGTAGATAAATGGTTGTAAGTGAATATGCGCTCACAGGCATCTGCATAGACACGTATACACATACGCTCGCACACTTGCACTTGCCTGTGCCAGTTAGTGTTTACTAACAAAGTTTGTGCTAAGCATACATTTAGAGACACTCTTTTAATATATTTTATCAGCGCACGCACACATGCACAAAACACTCACTTGATATATATACAAACACATCTATTGACACATGAACTTGGGATACAATAAGTTTGTTGGCTTACATACCCTCCTAGCTATATATTATAATTCAATATATTGCGCCATGTACACACACACCATTACATATTACAGCAGACCACATTTTTATTATGTATCTGCGCTTGTTTGCATGCTCTCATATGGAACATATGTAGCTGCAGTGAAAATATTTACATACAAGTGTATTCAAGATAAATTTGATACTTGCAGTTAAGACCCTGTAGAAAAACTATTGCGCTATGAAACCAATTTAGTGGAATGGGAATATGGAGATGATGCTGAAAACTGATAAATATCCTACTGTTTCAGAACGATCTTGCGACCGCAACCCTGTTGGAAAAGAATGATAGATAACTGTCGAAAAGATATATGTGATATAGGGAGAAAGAGGGAAAGAGGGAAAGAGAGAGAGAATTGGGTTAAGCAAGAGTTAGATTGTTACATCGATGTGATATTTACAGATGTCTTCTGCGATAGCGTGACACCAGTAGGAAAAAAGATGCTTCATGATGGCAGTTCGCACACTGAACTCTATAAGAAGTTTATAATCGGAAAAAAGCAAGAAAGGCCGTATAGAAAAGGTAAAAGGTGATAACCCCTACTTTGCACTGACCTCATACCTATATATTTTGCAAAAACACCATTGCTAAGCGTTTTCGGGAAGAAGGCATTGTGTAGAATGGTATGGAGAGTGATTCCAGTATTTAGACGGTTATATACAGTATTTATTTACATATACGGATGTTTCTTCTCCAAAAATCAAACAAAGTGGTAATAATGCTCCAAGCAAGATAAAATTTTGAAAAGAACAACCACTTTTTTGTTTTCGGAGAAAGGCTTGAATTCTGTGCTATCAATATATATTCTATGCTCATTAGATTAGGTCTGATCCTGGCTCTGCTGTAAGAGCTGTCATATCTAAATATTTTAAACTGACGCCCTTGCTGAGGTATTAACTGAGTTTCTTTTCCCATATGTGAGTATATTTTGTTATTCGGCATAGTAGAAGGAACCTACGTGCTTTAAACCGTAAAACTATAAAGTGCTTTTTTGGCCGATTGCCACGCCCCTAGTGGTGGTAGGTTGATGCTTTTGCTAATGGAAGCCTGCAACATCCTCTAAACGACCCATCTTTTGTACAAACTATGGAAAAAATTATAAATTAAAAATATTTTTTGTTAGTTCATAGAACGAAAAGATATTTAAAGTGTATGAATGCCAAATTTCAAATAAAACGCCTGATCGAAACAGGTAGTTTCGAGTAAAAGGAGTTTAAAGTTTTAGGTTAGGACTTAATAATTTTAATTGTGAAAAATCATTTATCGACAAAAAGAAAATAAACTTTTTTTTTCATTAACTAGAAATACCTCCAAAACCATGAAAAATATCCATTAGAAATATAATATCTAATAGATAAATTCTCAATCGTCAGTCTTTCGAGTTGACTTAGAGACGCTGCTATTATTTCAATATAAGGCATATGCACTAGAAAATCGCAGATTAATCCTACAAGGCATCTTCACACTTGGAATCACATCACATTCTAGAAATACTAACTCGCTTTTTCCCAGCACTTGTTTGTACTTAGAGTAAAATCAATAGAACAGAATCATTGGATCAGAATAGCGCCAGCGGTGACGATGTCAACATGTAAATATATATTTTAATATATAATATATATATATGTATATTTGAATGAAAGTATTTATTCAATAAAAAATAATATAACATGGAGACAGATGAAGAGAAAGCACTCTTTTGTTTTTTATTTTTATTTATTTATTGCAAAATGCTTTTATAGCTGTAAAAACTTCCTGGAATTTATAGTGAATGTAGTTCGACGAATTCCACCTCAAACTGAGCTTAAAAAAAAAAAAAAAAATAATAATGTCATGGCTGAACAACCCTTTGTTCGGTATACAGGTTTCAATATTGGACCTCTGGAAATATTGCACAATTTAAAATTCGTGAGAATTTCATTTTAATTGTTTGGAAGGATACCACTTTAATTCGTTGAATGGCGACAACAGAGAGATGAAGGTGATGGGACCAGACGAAATATTAATTCCGAGAACAAAAAATAAGAAACGAAGAAAGCAAAATAGAATATGAATCAAGCTCTTGAGACTTGGAAATCAGGCACTTGTACGAGGTGCTATTTACCACTTTCATATCTTTCTTTCAAGAAAGATATTATGTAAACTAGAATCAATATCTGTAATAGTAGTAATTTATTGCAAAAGCCTTTAAACTAAGCCTTAATCTTATTGGAGAAAATATTGGATCCACAAATTAAATTCACTAACTTATTTTATGAAATTAAAAAGTTAAATTTAAAAAATCTCTGCATACATATGTTCCAGATATGGAACATTTTTGGTTGGTAGGAAAAGGGTGAAGTTGGTATTAAATATTGGCTTATTCCACATAATAAGAGTAAGAATTCCTTCCTGCAATTATATGGTTTCACAAAGTAAAAAATAGGTTCCACAATTCAATCAAACCTTTATGTGACTTGTAACTTGGTTAAAAGTTTGTCAAAAAAGTCTTGCCGTATTTTTATTGAATTTTCAATTGTTCATAAAATTGGCTACAATAATGCGATTCAAGTCAAATATGCGCTGTTTTGTTCGATGACGCGTTTCCAACGAGATGGCAACTTCATAATGCCCCTCTCATAGAAGCTCGTTTCCCTATTGGCAAAAAACTCCGGTGGCCAATTTTCACAGGACTCTCTTGTGGCCAACTTCAAACTACCAATCGCGTTCGCCATGGACAGAAATCGGTGGTAATCACTTGGTGCGAGATCCGGACTATACGGTGGATGCAAAACAACCTCCCATCCGAGCTCCCGGAGCTTCTGGCCTCTGTTGATCAAAGATGGCCTCTTCTGCATGAGTGCTGCCTTCAAGCGGTCCATTTGTTGGCAGTACAGGTCCGAAATAAGCGTTTGGCCATAGGGGAGCAGCTCATAGTGGATTATTCCCTGCCAGTCCCATCAAGCACACAGAAGAACCTTCTTGGCCGTCAACGCAGGCTTGGCCACCGTCTTGCTTGTTTGCTCCTTACGTTATCGTAAGTGACCCACTTTTCATCGCTAGTCACCATACGCTTCAAAAACAGGTCGATTTTGTTGCGATTCAGAGGCGATTCGCATGCGTCGACACGGTCAAGGTTTTTTTTTTGCGTCAATTCATGTGGCACCCATCCATCGAGCTACTTAGTGACTCCAAGCTTCTTCAAATGGTTTATAACGATTTGATGACTCATGCCCAGCTCTTGACCGATGCTATGGCCGCTACTATGCCGGTCTCTTACGACCAATTCAGCGATTTTATCGCAATTTTCAACGATAGGCCTTCCGGAGCGTGGCACATCTTCGACCACCTCTACACCAGAACGAAAACGTTGAAACCATCGTTGTGCGGTGGAAATGGAAACTGTATCGGGTCCATAAACTGCACAAATTTTATTGGCGGATTGAGATGCATTTCTGCCCTTATCGTAGTAGTTCTGTAAAATATGCCGTATTTTGTCTTTATTTTGCTCCATGTTTGCGACGTTATAACTCACGAACGACTTAAAAGAAACGACAATCAATCAAACACGTTGAGCTTTCCAAAAAGGTATAGCATGACGCGATGCGACGAATAAAACTAAAGCTACGCGCTCTCAGCGCTAACTAGCGAAAATACCGCAAGACTTTTTTGACAGCCTATAATAAAGTTAGAAAATTTTAATTTCAAAAATATACCTAAGGAATATGTCCACAAAGTAATATAACCTATTTGTTAACCGAATAATTGGAAAACTAAAAGATTTCAGCAAAATATTCGATTAGAAAATATTTCTAAGGAATATGTTCCACAAAGTAATGCAAAGTATTTGAATCTGAATAATTGGAATTTGTTCTAAATACAAGATTATTCCGTAAAAATTTTTGTTAGAAATCCCATTGAATAAAATAGGTTCCACAAGAAAAGAAAATACTCTAGAAATTTAAGAAAATTGGAAAATGGTATAGAATGCATGTTCACTTCCCACATATAAAGACACAAAGTTAAAAGTTACATAATTTCGAAAATAACTGCAGAGAATGAGTTCCACAAATCAATTAGATTCCTCAGAAAAGAGGGGAAGTTAGAGTAACATACACAAAAGTACAAGTTAAATTTTACAAACAAAGTTAGAATGCCAAAATTAGGGAAGCCTATTCAGGAAATGAGTTCCACATTGAGATCTCCAGGAAAAAATGGAAACTGTCGTAAAATATACGTGTTAATTTATGCCAATAGCGTTGGAAAGTTAAAAATCAAATAATGTCACAAGAGAATGGGTTCCACATGGCAATGGAATCCACTAGACAACAGTGAAAAAATTCTAGCTACTCTTTTAGAAATATCAGTGAATCTTAATTGTGACAAAAAAGGTTTATGAGACAACCAAGCCACAAAACTCTTAAATGTAAGTTAATGCTTTAAAGATTAGCAGAAAGCTTTCACTTCGTTTGAGCTTTTTTGGCTCCGTATGCTAAAAGCTTTGCTAAAAAAGCAGTAAAGCCTGAACTTCCACTACAAGTGGCTTAATTAATTCCATAAGTAATTTTACTTTTTCCATACATTCTGCCATTTGCATGCCAATTGATGCTTGTTTGCAACTGTAATGGTATTCACTCAGTCTATTATACACATTTCCACAATTTACACAATATCTGCGTACCCGCACTTCTTAAAATTCAGAATCAAACCATTATTATTATTCTCTCTGTGATTTTTCACATCAATGTGGGAAGCTTATTCACTCACATATTTCCATTTCTATTAACATACTTATACATTGTTTTTTATAGTTACTGTTATTGGTTTTTGCCAGAGCTATAAATAGTTATCTGCAAATCCTCCAACCAATATTTTTACAACCGCTTTTTACGCATCTTTATTATACTGTGCTACGGTGCGTAGCCAAGTGACGCTGTGAAGTGACAAGGGCCCCCGATGGGTTTACAATTTCCTTGTATGTACGCATACGCATGTGTAGCGGCCATGTGTAAAGTTACGTCTATACTAATCGGTATGTGAGTGTATATATACTATATATATTATATGAATATGTATGTATATACGCAAGTGCATAACTGTGTGCTTAATTTATGTACAAAGAAATTTGAGCTTCACAATAATTCCAATCAACCGGTGCCGTAAACATACCGCTATTTTATATGTGCGCGCAGGAGCTTATATGTGTGTGTGTAATACTAAATGGTGTATAGATATTTAGAGCAGCTCCTTGAAAACCACACTTGAGCTTAATAAGATGAAGTAAACCTATAAGCGGAAATCAAATAAATTGGAATTTCAGATTATATGGGTAAAGCCGAAAACAAAAAAAAAAAAAAAACAAAAAAAAAACATAATAATATGACCTAGGTATTTATAGATATATGCACAAATAGATGCACATATATGAGTGTATTATATATAAAGTAAAAATTTACATAACTAAACGTATATTATTATGTTTATAAAGGTTGTAAGAAATTGAAAGTGAAATAATATCATGTATAATTAAGGTCTCAAAATTTTCATTTCGTGTTATCCCTAGAGAAATTTAAGAGGCACAGCAAAGTGAAATTTTGTATATTTTGATAACAAGATTCGTAGTGTTTTTACGTGAGTACCTGGCGACGACGGCCTTACCCCACGTTGCTTAAAAGCACATAGATCAAAACAATGCGTTGATCAGGCCCCCAAATAATACAAGCTTTTTGCAAGTATTATTTGCTTCCAATTGGTTGAAATTGGACACCTTTTCCGTCGTGCCTGAGATCTACCCAAAACCTCTGCAGTGCTGTGAGTCACTCAGCCGCAGCGCGACTCTATACTGAATTAAATTTTCAATTCTACCGGCCTATAAGTTTAAATCACAGCCACTACGAAACTCCCCAATGAGCCAAGCCCAATGAGCAGAACGAACTCCAAGGCCTAACACTTCTCCATGGCTCGAGATTTATGTCTTCGGTCAGATCTTGTAGCTTTTGCTACTACCAGTGGAGCACCCATCAAACTCAATAACTGGTGCTATTAGATGGCATCTCATTCAAAGTCTATAAGTTCAAGCTGAGTATTATAGCTATATTTCTGACGAGTTATTTTTTTTTAAGAGTTGCAAAATAAAAATACAATATTTTTTCAAATTATTTTTTCTCATATAAAAAATATATATTTTATTAAAATTTTTTCTTGTTACAAATATACACTATTAACGAAGAAATTCTGAAATTTTTGGAAAAAAATATTTTAAACTTGGCCATTGCGATGACATTTCCAGTGACCTCTCGGAAAAAAGATGCGCCCGCGTTGGTAGGATAGCTCCTTACAGGATCATCTAAAGTAGAAAATACGTGTTTGAGTTAGAACCTTAACTTACAAAAAATTTAAAGTTTTAGTGAACTTTTCGAGACATTTTTTTTGTTTTTTCAAATAGATGTAACAGAAATAAAACTCTTTATTTTAGTCTTAAAGAATTCTATCTCAGAGACCTGCGTAAAATTTCATAAAGGTCTGTTGAGTTGTTCTTGAGAAATCTTTCTATTCAGCCGACTTCAAAAATACAGTTTCGAGAAACAAGTTCTAAGGCTGTATTTCCGAAACCATACTCAGGATCGACTTGAAAATTTAGGATAATTTTCTAGAGGTGTTGTAGAAAACCCATGTAATCCATTAAAGAAAAACAAAGAAATGTGTTGAATAGGGAATGTTTGTCTTTGTTCGTTTTATTTTTTGAAGATAATCTTTTTCATATGTTGCCTGTGGCTACGTCTCAGATGGTCCACCATTATCGTTTACTAGTTCGAGTATTTCGAATGGCAACTAACAAATAACACGCGGGACTTTCTGCCCCCACAGGAAAAAGTCTAACGGTGTGATATGATATGTCTATGTATAGAATCTGTTAACAGATGATCAATCGGCCGAATATCGTGGCAGAGGTGAGCCGAAGCCGAAAAACCACGTCAAAGCGAGTCAAAATCAAGGTTACGTTGACAGTTTTTTCGATTATCGGGCTGTGGTGCACTCCGAATTCCTGCTGACCAGAAAAAAATGTCTACAAGGCATACTATTTGATTGTTAAGCGTCGTTTGCGCTATGCTTTTCGCAAAGAGAGGCCAGGATTATGGACAAAAATTCTTGGTTTTTGCACCGTTCTGGGGAAACCGTTTTGAGTCAATTGAAGACATCAAACGTGAATTTCGAGGTTTGGAAACAAATTTTTTAACTAGTGTATTGGTGCCAAAGGGAATTTTTTGAGTGGGACGACATAGAGTTTGAAGAAAAAATTAAGAATTTTAAGAACTGGCTCTTACTATTTTTTGCTCATTGTGCGTAGCGTAATCCGATCACATTACACAAGGCGAGAAACAGTTCAATAAAGCCATAATTTGAAAAATAATGTATTTATTTTTATTATACCTTGTACATACATATGTAATTGTTAATCTAGCCTAAGCGAACCGGCTCTGCAGGATGGGATGCTACACAGCCGACTATAGCCATTGTTGTTAAGTACAAAGGGATGTGAATAATGTACAATTCATCTGTATATGTGCGGGCTTCTTTATTCACTGCGTGAATTGAGGCTTCAACCATAAAAGGATTCTCCGTGTAAAATAAATGTGTGCTAGTGTGAGTTTTGAAAAATATAATTTCAACTAACACAACAGCTATGTACACAATAGAGCAAAATTAATGTATTAATATTTAATGCAAACATATTTGTGGCAGACAACTCTCACTAATCTCGCCGTTTCTTCGCTGGCATAATAAAGCGCAATAAAACTTTCGGATCGCTGCCATTCAGCATGTCATGCCATAATCATCCAACAAACATATTGCTCAATTTTCCCGCAAACACAATGTGGCCATGATGATAAACATGTTTTTGTTGTTATTACTATTTTTTGTTGTTGTTTTTGGCTTTCATATTAGGTAAAGAACGCTTGCCATTGACGGAGCGCCAACCAAGCGCCACACCACGCACAGCAATGATGACATGCCACAATCTACAAATGCTCATATCTGCCGCACACACACCCACACACGCACGCAGTGCTTGGCTTGTGTGTGTTCGTGTGTTGATATGTCACAATTAGTAAACAAAATAAATATGAAAATATGCGCCAATATGACAACAATGACCATCAAATCGCAAACAAACCGAAATGCTGTGGTGTAACGCGGCAAGGTGATGCAGCTAAGCGCCACTGCCCACATACATACATACACACACACATTACGGAGTAAGCACTTAAATCTGCATATATGTATGTATTTGTTTGTGTATGTGTGTCTGTCTGATTTTGGGTGCCATTAGCCGCACTCACGACGCTTCATTGCATGGCACCAGCAGCAATTGCGGCGGCAGCACCTAAGCATCATTTACAATGTCTCTGCTAAACACCTACAAATTCGTAATCACACACACACACCCACTTGGATGCGCTTGCGGCAGACATACTCAATCACTCAGAAATTACGTGTACACATGCAAATATTTTCCTCTATTAGTTTATTTGTTTACCTTTAAAGTGTCTGCATGTGTGTATATATATGCGTTTGTATGTGTGTGTGTGTGTGTGTGCAAATCTGCTTCATACGCCAGTGTTGTGATTACTTTTATGCGCCACTGTAGCCCAGTTGAGCAATTGGTAGTAGTAAAGTGTTTGGGGGAAGACAAGCGTGTATCAGTTGATTTGGAAACGCTCATACGCCCTGTACGCCGTCACCCCAAAACACTTTCGCTTCGTTACGCGCATATTTGGTCATTACTGTGTGACAATTACATTTGTTGTTGTTCTTGGTATTTTACAAAGCGATTTCCCGTTATTTTCTCTAACAAATTTTCTGTGCTCTCACTCAGCGCATGCCAAATGCTCGGCTATCAAAGGCATTTTACGCGCTTACTCTTCACTTTTGCGTCTTTGACGTCGCTCTCTGCGTTTGGTTGGCTCTCTTTTGCTGTTTCCCTTTTATTTTTTTTTTTTGTTTTTGCGGACATCATTCGCATTACAGCGCGTTACAGCGCGGAAAGCGCTGACTTTTCCGTCACACTCCACCACACGTTGTTAGCCTAATAACCCGATTTTTGTGACTTCGTTGAACTAGAATTTTAAGGAGCTTGTAATGGTTTCGGGTTCGTGTTTTATTGTCACGCATGATTAATTCGTTTACCCTTTGATGGCAGAAGCCATTTTATTTATTACATATGTGAGAAAAATTACTGCCGGGCATCAGCTGTCGGTCGGTTGGCTTAGCTGCCAGCTGCAAGCCAACAACTACAAACTCAAGGGCTACGTGGCTAACTCGTAATATTTAGAATCTATAAACTACAAAATACGTTCGATGGGGAGTCAACTGGCGATTTATGGTTGTACCGCTGCGAAACCAAATATTTATGTACTCCTTTTCAGTTATGCATTAACTAGCTTACGTATACATACATACATACATACACACAAACATACTATACTTTATTTATGCTGTCCGTTTGGTATGTAGACATTTTTGAGAAGTAAAAAAGTCTGTAATTGCAAATAGCATTGAATAACTGGTTGGTGGTTTAATTTAGTGTATTCCCTTTCATTCCACGAAACCGGCTTAATTACTTCTTGTTCGATAAGAAGCGGCACATTTTTATTATTTCTTTTTCTGCTTTAGGAGAAATTCTGCTTCTTTAAGCGCATAAAATTCATAATTGCAAAACTGGTATTGAAACGGTTATAAATTATTTAGTAAGTCTGTCACTAAGGCACTGAGTTAATCGGCAGAAAACTCAGAACCGGCTTGTCAACTAATTAACTTTTTTTTAAATTCTAAATGCAAATATTCCGTAATACATATGTATATACTACACACGGTATAGTCAACTAGTCGAGTATTTGATATGGAGATTTAAGGCTTCAGCAACGGCAGATTTCGAAATCTATTTCGTATGATTACACTTTTTATACTCTTGCAACATGTTGCTACAGAGTATAATAGTTATGTTAACCTAACGGTTGTACGCATAACCTAAAACTAAAAGAGATAGATAAATGTTAATGAATATATATAAATGATCAGGATGCCGAAACGAGTTTAAATTCTGGTGACTCCTGTCTGTCCGTCCGTCAGTTCGTACAAGCTGTAACTTGAGTAAAAATTGAGATATATTGAGGAAACCTGGTACGCACAGTCCTTGGCAACACAATTTTGAGTTCATAAATGGGCGTAATCGCTAAATTGAGTTATAAAATTCTAATTTGAGACAGCGGATTGTAGTAACAAGGGGCATCTGTGTGCAAGAAATTTGCAAAAGTGGGCATGGCCCCGTCCTCTAATAAATTTGGTGGACATATCTCTTAAACCACTAAAACCTCCGCTCACTACCCATATAACGGTACTGTTAAAAACTAGTAGAAGTGCTGAAAATAAGGCGACATTAAATTTTACCAGCGAAATTGTATGACAGGGCGTTAAAGGAGTCGGGGTCAAAATTGGACCGGGGTCGGCCTGGCACCGCCCATATTTGGGTGGAATCACATATCTCGACACCCGCCAGACCGATTTCAACCATATTCAATTTAGTACATATGTGACATTCTTATTTAATAGTGTGAAAATATCGGACTTCAGCCACGCCTACTTTAAATGTAATACAATTTTAAATTTCATTTGAAACTTTCACTTTCCAGTTTACAAATTAAGAATGATTTAAAAGATAAGCATAAAACTTTGCACGAATAGTACGACCTCATAACTCAAAACATTCCAAGTCGAACCAAAACTGTTTAAGCCCCTAGGTACAGATATGTGGACCCAGTACTTATAGTTGACTTTTGATCAAAAACATCGGTTAATTTGTGAGATATAAAATTGAAATTCAGAGAAAGCGCTTTCTTGGCAGTAATAAGTCTGAGTACTCGACAAATGGGTTGAATCGGGTCAGTTCTCCCTATAGCTTCTATATACCTAATATAAAGATTTCGAACTTCCGAAATATCGAACATATCGGCCAATATGTGTGGTCCTAAGTTATTCCCGAACTTAGCTCTTCCTTACTTATTTGAGTTAATTTGAATTAAAATAAGATTTGTGATATTATTTTAACTTGGTCCATTTATTCGACCTGCTTATTAATGTGCATATATATTCCGATTGAAAGCAATTCAGTCAGGTTTTTGTTGTAATAGCTTTTAAAAATTTGAGAAGGGTTGGTGTGATGATAACACAGGCGCTATTAAGATAGTTAGTTAGCCTCAACAGTCATCAAAACAGTCATCAAAAAGGCAGTAAGCCATCTGTAACTTCTTTTTTCAGTTTACCAAGAGATACTAACTGGCATTTTATTTTGTTCACGTGTTAAAGCTGATGCTACTTGAGAAGATTTTATGGAAGAGACAAGTTAGACACGTCTTAATACTATTTCTTCGACTGTCTTGAACATACTTCCTTTGGAAAAAAAAACTTTTGAAAAACATGCAAATATATTACCAGAAGAAAGGTCAATATTCGGTCGATATTATCGTCCAGTAGAGTCAGAATACGAGCAAACATGGATCAATTTTGAACCACATTTACTCTCAGTTAAGGTCGTCTTCTTTTAAATAGTTTCTAATTACTGGATTTGGGAAGTCTATTGCAGGTGAATTTTATTAAATTTCTCTATCGACAAGCAGACGACGCTAAATCAGAGTCGCACAGGGTGATTTCGAGTAGATTAGCTGCAAACCTTCCCCGATGACGAGATTAACAAGTGTCATTTTTGTGATGCGAAATCTTGCTAAATCTAGTGGTTTAGGGAGATAAGCTATTTAAGAGTGTAAATTAGCGATTAAGTGACAGTCGTATTACATATGTATTCAAGTATTGAAGTTTCATCGTATCTACTGGAATCATGAAAAAATGTTTGTTAATTTAAAATTGTAATAAACGTTTTTTTTTAGTTTTTACGCATGTCTTTTTCGATAAATTTTGTCATAACATTGTCAATAAATTATAAAAAACGTAGGGAAGATAGCCAGGCTTTTTGTAAACATTAAAAAAAAAATTTAGCAAATCGGTTGAGTAGTTCGACTGGAATAATGTCCGCCAGTTTAAAAAAGTGTGTTTTGAGCGCTGCGAACGTTGAGCGGTATTATTATTTTTGGGAATTTTTCGAAACCTTCCAATTATAAAGTGGGTTTTTACATTAATTCTAAAGGTGTAAGAGAACAGAAAATGCCAAAAAATTTTTTTTTTTGAAAAACGGTTACTGACCCCTTAAGGAAATGGTGAGCGCATATTCGCTGCGTTATTGTTGAAATGAAAATTGACTAAAAATTGATCCTCTCGGCTGGAATTTATTCGAGCTAGCCATCCCCTTACCCGAAATCATTTTTAAAACATATAAGCAAACACTTCTTTATAATAAAGCTAAAGCACACCCTTTATACTATGTTAAAATCTCCTGGCATCATTTCTATCCTCTAAATAGTGATATTTTTGGAAACGTGTATGAAGTTTTCACACATTTACTTTTCTCTCTCTATATTTCGCTTTCACTTTAAAATTGTTTGATAACTAAATTATTTTTCTATCATTAAAGAAATATCAAGTAATGAACTACCAGACTAACGAGGAGAATGTGAGTAGATAGTATATTATAAAAGTACGAAATTTTTTCCATAGCAGGAAGTAGTAAAATTGTTCTCTTCTTTACCAAAAGAAACCGAAAACTACTGTTATAAGTGATGCTACCGGCATTATCAAAGGAAAACAGAATAACAAATAATCCAGTGGTTAAGAAATATCTACATCTATCAACATGCAATGATGCAATCGAACACACTTATGCCCATTACTATTACTGCAGGATAAACACGTTATAATCTTTATTGAGGAATCAAAATGCAAATTTTAGATATTTGTTATTACTTTTATACATAAAAATTACGTGTCATCTTGTTTGTCCGCGATGAATACCTAAACTATTGAACCAATTTTAAATTTGATTGCTCACAGTGTGCAATTTGATCCAACTTGAGAGACAGGACAGCTTACATCTCGATTTATAATCGCAATATTTTAATATTGCAAATTATTTGCAAATTATTGGTTTTTATTTGACAGTCAGAATTACTTGTTAGCTCCAAAAGATTCTAACAGATGGCGCTATGTTAAAACGTTTTATATAAGCTACAATTTAATAGCATAATCAATAATTATTTTAATATTCAAATACAAAATAAATTTAGGTTACAAATTAGTTCCAGCAATACGTAGTTATTATGCTATTAAATTTGTGTTTTTAGCACAGCGCCATCTATTGAATACTTACTCAATCCAGACAACAGTTAACATCATCTGTTAGAATACTTTGGGGCTAACGGATAATTGTGACTGTCAAATAATAGTCTTTTTCTTAACAACCCTCGAAGCAGAGATACACGACGCAATCGTGTTGAAAGAGCATTAAACTGAAAAATAATTAATGCACTGTTCTTGAGAAAAAAAAAATGAATTGATTCAGCGTTATTTTCCAAATATACAGAGTAATTTCTTGAATCATAACTGGCTCAGTGAGCGGGCTATTTTGGAAGCCAAAAATGTTGATGTTGATGAAATTAACTTCCAAATACAACAGTTGTTACCAGGGTATTTTACGGATATGTATTTTAAATCAATCGATACTGTCCTTAATGAAAATAAAAGTGTAAGTTTTCCAATTGAGTTTTGAAATTCAATAGATATACTCCGAATGCCACCACATAATCTTCGATTAAAGAATGGTTCACCTATTTTTCTCCTGCGTAATTTGAATCCTCCTCCATTATGCAATGGTGCGTGTTTAACTATTAAGAAGATCACCGGAAATATTCTTGAATCAACCATATTATCTGGAAAGGTTAAAGGTGAAGTGATCCTGTAGCCACGTATTTCAGTGATACCATCGGATTCGACAATACCCTTCAGTAGCTACAATTTCCAGTTTGCAATGACGATAAATAAATCTCAAGGTCAAACAATGTTCATTTGTGGTTTAGATTTGGAAAATCCATGAATTTCTCATGGGCAACTATGTGCTGCATGTTCACGTGTAGAAAAATTGGTATTCTTATACCAGCTTTAACGTTTCCGTCTTCGCTCGTACATAATAATTTCACTGTATTAAGGGGTAACTGTTCCCCGTGAAGAGTTTACTACAATGTAATACAACAAACAATTTAGCCACAGCAATGCGTGACCGGATCTGCTAGTAACTTTATATAAGTAGAGGGAGAGAGAGAGCAAGTAGTGACTAATAATTTGTGTAGGACTTAGTCTCGAAATATTTTTGAACAATTTATTTATTATTATAAGGCAGTATAACTTGTTTTTTATATGAAAGAAAAAAAATTCATAAAAACGCAAGGCCTTTCTTTATTTTATTATAAAGTAGTTTTTACTTCTCCTTAAGCACAGTCAGTCAATACATCTTATCCATTCTCCAAACAGTATTCGTTTCAGAGTCACTTCATTCAATTGGGTATATGGTCACCCAGCTCCTAAAAAATGCACATGTGACACCATTTAGCACACTGATATTACGAATTGAATGGTATTCAAATAAATAAACTGCTACTTTCGATTCTAAGATACATTTCAGAAGTAATTGTCTAGCTAATTAGACTTATAATCTGAAAGTAATGGATAGCAAACGGAATATTGTAGAAGGAAATTGTATTCCTGTCATCTAATTATTAAGCAGAATTGTAATTTGGAAAATTTTTAGTTTTTAATTAACACTCAACCACTTTAAGACTGAGTCATTGGCTTAAATTCCGTAAATTGAAATTAAATTTTAGAAGAAAACAGAATTTAAATTTGCATACAAACATATTTCTTATTTGAAGCGAAAACCGCAAGAAAAAGAATTAGTAAACCTTGCTTACCACGTATGCATAGACATATATCTGTAGTATGTATATGTGTATTTTTCTCAGCAATTATATGACTAATTTAGTGTCATGGATATATGGAGACGAAACCTTTTCCGTCCACTGAAGACATTAAACAGATTTCAACAAGCGCTCTTTATTTCGAAAATTAAGAATTAATAAACTCGAATTAATTAACCGCAAATCTTTTTAGCGCTAAATTCATAGGCAAGAATTTGACGTAAATATAATCTTGAAACACTCACACATATGAACATATGAACAATATAAACTAGATAACACACATATTTATGAAATATGTGCCAATAATAAAAAAATAATAAGTTAATTACCACTGTTCAAATTGTTGTTGGCTTTTAAGTCTACACACATACACACTTCTACTTATTTTTAAAAATACCTACTCACATTCCACAAGTTATAATAATATCTGAAATATTTCGTTTGTACATTTAATTTCAAATATTTTTCTATTCTAGTCTAGAAATAAAATTTTGGGCAGTTTTATGAATTTTATTTAAAAAAAAAACCAAAAAATATTTTTACTATCCATTTTTTATGGGGTTTTTATTGATATCTTAAGAATACAGAAACAAAATTAAAAAAAAAAAATATTTAAATTTTAGAGGGGGCGTATCCTGGTGACAATGATCCTGACTCTCCTGGCGGTCTGAAAAAAAAATCAAAAGAAATTCTTAATCAGTAAGGATGCTGTTATAGTCTCTGCACCAGGGAACACGAAAAAAATTTGTTTGAAAACTGGCGACTGCCTGAAAATAAAAATAATTTTTTATCCTTTTTTTCTGAAATTCCTGAATCTTTTTTAAATATTAAAAAAAAAATTTGTGACACGATGCTGGTAGGAACGATAAAGGATTATATAAAGAAGGTTCACACAAAATTTCAAGTAAATCGGTTGTATAGAACTTCAGATAATGCCGGTACCGTGTGGAAAAAAGTAGTTTCGAGAAAAATGCTTTTAAAAAAGTGAGTCAAATTTCAAGCAGTCTGAGTCATTTATTAGTGCGCTAGGTACTGCGTCACTAAAGTAACTGTAGCTCTTAAAATAATTTTAATTTTTAAAAATCCTTCTTCTTAAGGGTCTAAACTTTAAATATATGAAAAAAATCGAATTTTTCAAAATTCTAGAGTCGAATACCCCTTAAATTATACTAGAGACCCGTCCACGCTTCACTGTGGCTGATACATACATATGTAGATAGTACTACTACTACCATCTATATGATTTCGATTAGTTGGATTATAACTATTAGTTAATGAGATATAGCATTTTTATGAAGCAAATTGTGTTAGTTTACAAAAAAATGGATCATAAGCTTTTCGTGTGCTTTTAAAGCATTGCTTTTTGGGGTAAAATACTGTTGAATTTGCGCTCAGGGAAATCCACCGTTGAAAAGATATTTGCAAAGCTGGAAACAGGCGAAGGCTCTGTGCAAAGTGGTTGCCTCGCAAGTTCATAATCCAACAAAAAAAAACGAATAACTGATTTTGAGAAGTGTTTGAGTGCTCTTTAATCGCAATAAAACCGAATTTTTGCGTCGCTGTGTCACAATAGAAACATGGCTCCATCATTTCTCACTGAAGTCCAATCGACAGTCATTCTTGTGGACTGCACATAATGAACCGGTTCTCAGGTGTAGAAAGACGAAAAAGTCGGTTGAAAAGGTTATGACATCAGTCTTTTGGAATGCACGTGGTATGATACATACTCAACGACTGATTACTGAGCCAGTTTTAATTTATTTCACTGAGTATTTGGTTACAGTTCTTTTCTACTTTTCCAAATACTTAGCAATTGCATTAGTTTTGAGGAAGAATCTGTTTAAAATTGTACGTATATGTATGTTCAAATGATTCCTACAAATACGAACTTTCAACAAATGTATATCATTTGAAATATAATTTTTGAATTTATGAATTGTATTAGATTTTAACATAAAGAGATAAAAGGTATCCTATGTCATTACCCTGGTTCTGAGCTACCACCGCACCAATTTTCATCCAAATCGGTTCAGTCGTTCTTGAGTTATAAATGGTGTAGCTAACACAACTTTCTTTTATATAAATAGATTACATAACTTTGCAGAATGCTTCAAATGTTTCAATCCAGCAGTTAATCATGTTATTCGTATTATTTATTATTTCATTCCGCTACTTTTTGCACACTTTAAGCGCTTTTTAATACTTAAGTATACTAAGTCGGTATACATTCTTTAAAGTCATGTAATTCAAGTATACTTTGTGTAAATTTTGCTTGTTGTGTAGGGTTTTTATAGAAGCAATATCGTGCATTTCAAGTTCAAATTTTGGTAAAAACTGAAATTATATATGTGACCTAGTCCAAGGAAAGGGGCTTAGGTGCCAAAATCAATTTTCACTTTTTAGTTGATTCGGATGGAAGATGAGATTTTTAACAGCTGTTTCCCAGAAAACTAGTTTTCGCACGTTAGCTCCCTTTTCGTAGACCAGGTCACATATAAATAATATATAATATTAACTCTCAAAGTAGTCGATTCGACATCATACACATCATGAGTAAAAAGTAAATTATCCGCTCACAGAAGTCAGCCTCCAATATCGAAAAATTTGCCTTTCATATTTTTTCTAATATCCGCTATTGAATTAAAGGTTTTAACGGATTATTATTTTTGAAATATATACAAAAGAGGATCCATTTCATCATTGAAAAGAAAAAAAATCAGAAACTTAAAATTTAACAGAGAACGTTTATCGTCATTCGAAAGAATTCTTTAGAATTTGTTTTTTTGAAAACTGTCTCTTTCAAATGTTGCCGCGGCTACGTCTCATATGGTCTTTCCATTGAGTCCAATGGTCGATAACATGTTCGAGCATTTCGACTGGTAACTGACGAATGACACGCGTGATGTTTTGCTCCAAGGCCTGAAACGAAGCGGAATTGTCCGCATAGACCTTAGACTTTACATATCTCCACAGCAAAAAGTCTAACGTTTTGCAATCACACGATTTTGGAACCCAATCCCAATCACCGAAGTGTTTTCTCAGTAAATTCACTGATTGATGCGATGTGTGGAAGTTGTTGAAACTATGTAAATGTCGTCGAGATCATGAGCTCTAATTTCATGCATCTAATGGTCGGTTATCATGGCGCGATAACGGTCGCCATTGTCTTCGTACACACTCACAGCTTCGGCTGCTAAATTTTTTTCACGCGTGTTGGACGAGATCTATTCGGTCGAATATTCTCAAATATAGATTGCCGATGAGCTCAATAGGTCGATTATGTTGACCTTAAGTTGAGTGAAGCTCGCGAAACATATTCTTTATAGAACCTGTTTTTTCGTAATCAAGTTGAACGATTTGTAAACATTGCTCAGGTATACACTTTTCATGATCAATGCACAGTACTGAACAAAAATAATATGATATCTAGAAAAGACGTGATCAATCTGTCCAAAAAATTTAAAGAAGTATCTCTACTTGGATCACCCATTAGAAAAAAATCCATCTGATTCTTTCGCTTTATAATACATAATCAATATTGCCCCCAAGGCATTTCATTGAACATTTAAAGATTGTCGAAATAACTATTCAAAAATAATTGTTCAAAAACTCAGACACCAAATATGTGGACCCAAGTGCATAGGGCTCTTTTATGTCTGTGATTTCTAGTAATGCAATACCGGAAATGATTCAAGCATTCCTTGTGCCCAAAATAGGTAAATTCGGATCAATGCTTCCCTTAGCCCCCATATATGTATACTTTTGAACTTCCGTTTGACTTTCTACTGTTTCTAATGGTTAATATGTGTGTTTGTTATATATACCAAAGTGCCAAAAGCACATTCTCGTTTAATAGCAAAGTAAAGGATAACACTCCCAACATTTCTCCAGCCGCCATATCCTGATCGCTTGCCCTCCAACTTAGTCCTTGCTTAGTTGTTATTATCTTTCCTTGTATTAACGTCTTTCACGTCTTTCACTTTGAATTGCATATTTCTTAAATTCAACTCTAAACTGCAGTTAAACTTATTACTAACGTCTTGGGCGATGTATTAGCATCCTAAACACAAACATAGGTACACTTATGCAGACGTATTACTTTATAAGAACGAATAATGGAGTAGACCCGCTTTTAAAATTGCAGTAAACGCAACACAGACCATCACGCGACTCTTTCAACTTCTATAAATTATGCCAATACTATGCAGAGGTATATACATACATACAAACAAATCACTTTTATCTGCTTACGTTTTCGCTTACGTGCAGCTACCTCTTCATGTGATCATAAGCACTCTTGCACAAGTTACACAAGTAAGTGGCACGTTGCGAGTAGCGTGGCGGGTATTCATAAAACCGCAAGTGAGGCCATGAAAAGTTCACACACTCACACGTACACCAACACATTCGGGTATTTCACTACCACAAATGATATTCCCAAAATCTCGAATTTGCTCACAAATTGCCAAAGTTGAACTCGCAATACATTTGCTCTAGTATATTTTCTCTGCATTTGCGTGCGAGTGTGCAGGTGTGCGTGTGACTGTGTGCAAAGGTAGTTTAGCCAATATCCGTATGCATTACTCGGAACACCTGAGGTTGTCACTTGCATTCAACATTAATTTCATGCACTGGCTGCTTTTTTCGTTGACTCCGCTTCGATTTGGCACTGGAATCCCGCTCACTCACTTTATAAACAACTATATTGCAATACATAACTACCTGTATGTGTATATGTGCGGGTGCATGTGTGTGCTTTGGACCAATTACCGGTAATCCAAGCGCGCTGGTGCTGAGCAAATGTGGGACAGCGCACAGGCAATTACACCCAACAGCGGAGGAGGTGGCGGCAACCCTGTTTCATTACCCAATTTCGTGATCTTCAAAACAAAACAACAAGAAAAATCATTAAGTTCGACTGCACTGAAGCCATTATACCCTTCACAGGTACATTTCGTATAGAATAGAAGTGTACAAAAAGATCTATGCTGAGGTCTTTCGTTGTGAACAGTGAGTTTGGAGGCTACAGCATTGCCTTAGACAATAATTCATGACAGATTTTGTGAAGCTATAGCTTAATGTTTTCTATATAAGGATTTGGTTTGGAACAATCGAACCGGTTTCGACAAATGAACAGCTTCTTTGGGTTTCATTATGATATCTAAAAATTTGAGGGACTGGTTCGCATATAACGGGTTCTTCAATAAGAGCGTACAAAAGTCTTCTTAAATAAAACCGGTTTATATGTCAATGAAATACTTTATTCCTTTGAAAGTACATTCGATGCCGTTATGTATGGAACTCAATTTCCTTTGCATGGCCGCCATGGACGCGCTTGCAGAAGTCCAGATGCTGAACCCTATTTTCGACGGAGCATACGGCCGATACTGCTGCAATTTTACGTTCGATATTCTTATGAAGTTCATCAATCGTCGCTGGTTTGTTGGCATGGATCATAAACTTTCTGTTGGAACCACATATTATCCAAGTCCATATCATTAAATTCGGATCGAAAAAATTTTGTTATCATTGAGCGGTAGGGACTCCCATTCACAGTAACGTTCCGATCTTGATCATCACGGATCCGCATCAAACCGTAATTTTTTCGGGATGCAATGGTGGCTCATGGAGTACGGGTGGGTTGCTGTTTGACCAATAACACAAATTTTGCTTATTGACGAAGCCATTCAGCCAGAAATGATCCTCATCGCTGAAGCTGAATTTTCAAGATGTTGCTCAGACCAGTTCACGTACATACAAGCATTCTGATGGTTAAGCGGCTTCAGTTCTTGTGCCAATTTGATCTCTTAAGCATGTACCCCCAAACATTTTTTCAACAATTCACCACAACAACGTCACAGAGATGTCCAACGCTTGAGAACGACATGTGATAGACTGGTTTGGGTCTTCCTCAATTGATGCGCCAGCGTCAGCAATATTCTCGACACTACGGGGACTTCTTTGTCTCACTTGCACGGAAACATTATGAACGTGATTTAACTCTCCTCACGCTGTTTATCTATCTTGACTTTATAGGGTCTTCACGTTTCCATCCGGTTATTGCAAACTTCGTGACAAATTTAATATACCGTGTTTAGCGTATAAAAATTCCTCTAAGCGGGTACGAGTCTGCAAATATGTAAATTTCCGCCGACACTTTCATCTTCTTTTGCTGACTGCTTGACTGGTTGGCTGCGCGCGGTGCTGACTGGCTGGCTGCTTGTCTAGCGCCCGTTAGCTGGCTGACAAGCAATTTGTTGCTGTGCCACCACGCACCAATCACACACACACACAGGTATCAGGTCTTTACTTGCACATCCACCTACCGATTGTTTATGCAATTTTATCGCGTTGTGCTAGTAAATTTATGTGCTCTTTAGTTGTTGTTGTAATTACTGTGTATGCTATTTTTTCTTACGTTATTTCTGCCTTCGTTCACCACACACACACACGCCCGTATAATCGATTTTAATGAATTGCAGAAATTAAAATAACTGGTTGTGGAAATGAGTGGCGAGAAAGAAAACAACAACAACAAAGACACAACCTAAGAAATACCATACAAAGGCAAAAATATACCAACAACAACAACAAATTATAGCCCACAGCGCAACCGAAAACTTGGCCAGAAGCAAAATCAGCAAAACAACAGCCCGTACAACAACAGCAATAGACAACAACCGTAGTAGCGGTATGCAGCAGCAGCAGCAACAGCTTAACAACAACAACAGCAACAACACAAAACACCAAAAATACTCGCTTAAAAAGCATTCAACGAAAACAACAAGAAAAAAGTACTAATGAAATTAAGAGTGTAAAACAAATAAAATGGAAATGAATACACTTTTCGGGTGTTATGTCATAATTATTTTTTTCTTTTATTGGCTGTTGATACTTTTCGGTATTTGGGTCTCGCGGCTGGTGAATTGTGTCGCCGCTGGCCGGTTATGTGTGCTGTGCTGCCGGCCGCGGCTGCTGCGCTGAGCAACGTCAAGCTGGACCGCCGAACACACACAAGTACACACATACACACATATGCCGATTTATTTATTTATACGAGGTAGCGCCGGTGTTGTTGCCGTGCCAATGACAGCTGCGACCTCGGTGCGGTGCGCAGAAGTGGTAAGTGGTACTCGCATAGCTGGTTTGTGGCTCTGATGAGGTTATAACGGCAGCCAGCACCGGCTACTGCCAACGGCTGCTGGCTGCTGGTTGCCTGCCTACCTTGCTGACAACGTTGACTGCCTTGCGGCGGCTTTAAAGCTGATTTACTGCTGCCGTTAGCTTATGCGCGCATCGTCATGGCATCTTTCCTTGTTGTTGTTGTTCATCTGATTTTGTAATTTAGCTGCTTGGCGATTCTACTTCTTAGACGCATTTGCACTTTAGCGCACATACTTGCCTGAGTCTCATCTTTCATCGAAAAAAAGTGGAATTTTTTCAGTTTCTTTGTTTGGTTGTTGTTGTTGCAGTTCAAATATCTGCTCTTTCTGTAAAGTGCAGCAAAAAGCCACGAAATGCAATACATTCTACTTGTGTTTTGCAACAAACTTGTATCGCGGTTGGGAATTCCAAAAGGCAAATGAAGCTTAGGTGTAATCGCAAATTTTTTTCACTGTGGTTTTCGTCTATGTATGTATGTATGTATGCGATATTTTAATAAATTGACAAGTGGTGTAATTAGTCGCCTTTTAGCTATTGTGTTCATTAATATAAATAATATAAATTATTTTTGGCAGTGCCATCAATTTTGTTGTTTGTGTTGTAGGTCTTCTATAATGCCATCTACAACTGTAAATATTTCTAATTAGTTTTATTCGAAAATCACGGAAAAGATGATAGCGAGTTTACTGATTATTATTAATGAAGTTCTTTGATTTTGACAAATCAACTGATTCTTCAAATACATACTTCTTAACTTTTATTGTTTAAAATATGTCTATATGTCCTAATGGGATACGTGGTGGGAGACGACGACGAGTTCGGGCATTTACTTCGATGGATGAATGTCTAACCGCTATCCATATCAAAGCGAAGTCCTTCTATATAATGAAACAGCCCCAAATGGGTTGAGAATGATCCACTCCGCCGGGTCCCGAAATATGGTTATCTGTAGTCTTTAAATTCAGCATAGGAAAATGCATCAAGCACACTGGCTGTCTCCGGATCGAAAAGACACCAATAATATCGAACATGTTCTGATAGCCTAGCATTGACTTGAACCGCTATCTTGTTGCAGCAAGAAACGCACGTCAACAAACACAAGGAAGGTTCGACTCCGAAAAGTTGCAATCACAACAACATCAACTTGCGCTCCTCTATTTGAGAGCACTCATCAGCAACTCGATTTAAGAGAGCTGTGGTACGGCATTTTTACCTCTCCTTATGTACAGCTGCAACCGAAACCATCGGTTTTCGGAAAAGGCAAAAGAACAGCTGGTACGATGAATACTGCTGTGTCGCAGTGGAGAGAAAACGGCGGTTTCAAAACCGTATCATAATCTGCTCCACCGCCAGAGATGATCTAGTAACTGACAACCAGAAAGGATTTTGAATATCCATTAACCGACTGAAGAACAACAAAGCGGCGGTGGCCGATGGCTTGCCGGCCGAACTATTAAATGCAGTCCTGATGCGAATGCAGTTTTGCTTTTTACGGACTGAATAAGGAAGCGAAACAAATGGGTATGGTAGTGAACGAAGGCCACACGAAATATCTCCTGTCATCAAACACACAGTAATCGACAGTCACAAATTGGAAGTTGAAGATAATTTCGCGCATCTTGGAACCAGCATTAACACCAACAACAACGTCTGAAAATCCAACGCAGTAGGTAATTGCGAAGTACAGTCCTCTCTCGACGAACAAGGAAGAGCACACTGCAGCTTTGAAGGTTTTCGATTGAGTATCCGCCGGGGGAAACAGGGGAAGAGGAAGGTCTCCACTTGGAAAGACCAGGAAGAGAAGACCTGGCTACATTTGGAATCTCCAATTGGCGCCAAATAGCGGAACTCGGCCATAACCGCGTAAGCGCACAACACTCAAAGATGGAAGGTTAAGTTTCACATACATATATCTCATTTGAGAATAATTTTAATATAATTTTTGCCGATGAGAAGTAAAAAAATAGAAGTAAAACTAATAGCGGGATTCTGTAATCAGTCTCTAGTCTCTATTTGAGACATTTTGTGGTAAAATCTCAATTTGTGACTAGTTACTATTCACTAAACAGTCTCTAGCTTTAGTCTCAAAATATTGCCTCAAATTTGAGACCTGGTAGTTAGCGAGTCACAAAACCAAAAAGAACTCGTGTCTGCCATTTTGAATATTTTGACTAGAGATCACCATAAATATTAATCGATTGTCGTTTTTTTATATTTTGTAAGCAACTCAAACACGAAAAGGTTAAAAATAAATAAATTTTACATAAATTTCGTTAATATTATGAACATATATTTATGTTTTTACTGATAATTATGTTTTTTGACTATGTTATAGAAAATTTATTATTTGTTATCGACATATTTATTTCCATTCAAGTATAAAAACATCTCTGTATAATGAAATGTAATAGAGTTTGTGACTATCACTTACAGAATAGCAAAATCGTCTCAAGTCTCAAAAATTGTCTCTGTCAAATTTAGAGACTTGATACTGTATCACAGTACAGAATCGCACGGTAAGTGCATCTGTGACCTTCAAAACAAGTGTGAAAAGTGTATGTGGTGTAGACTTCCAGCTGCCTTATCAGAGCACTGGCCATTCGTGGAACTTGCCCTACAATAGCACTTGCCGTAGCTGCAAACTCGAAAGGAGTAAATAAACGGATATTTACTTCCGCTGTGAGTGCTACACAAATGCAACTATGGGATGTGAAATCAAGATATGATTGTGAATCACTACAATGCTACCAGCTCTAATTGAGCCAGAAGGGTAGCACTGTTCCATTTGTATCTATCCGTACTATCATCATCCGCTGATCCAAGTTTTATTTATTGGGAAAAGTGAAACTTGTGCAGAATATTCAAATAACGGTGCATGTTAAGTACACAAATTAAGAAATTTAGAGTAGTAAATTTAAAATTACTAAATGTTTCCCTGCAATTTCATAGCAATTAGGAGAAAGTTTTTGGCGCAAGCATCAGACAGGGTTGCTTGGCTACCAAGTAGTCCCATATATACGTATGTATGTGTATATGTGTCGCATGTGTGCCATGTTGATGACTCTGCACCGATGCTATGAGTAATTAAATATTTACCATCCATGCAACAAGTGGTGTGCTATGAATTTTGCCAACGGCGGACTGCATAAAAAACATTTGTATAGATGTATAAATATACTATGCATGTGTGAGTGTGTGTTGCCGCATGCTCACTTAAATACATATTCATAAGCTTGGACTTATGTGGCGGAGCTTCTTTTTACATATTAAAAGCCGAAACTGACATTTGCTGCCAAAACACTGCGCTTGCGCTGGCATACATTTACCTATTTACATGCAAATATGAAATATCATAGCCCTCCGTATGTTTACAACCAAGTGCACACTCATACACATATGCATAGGTGTACGCACAGCTGGCTATTTAGCTGAGTGAAGGTAAAGCTGAGGCGCCGAAAGAGCTCAATTTACCACCCCCAAACAATAACAAGATGCTGAATGCGGAATGTTTGCATACCGCACTGTTGTTTTTGTAGTTGTTGACGTCCATGAGCACACACACACACACATATACACTCAAAGAAACATCACTTTATATGCCAAAAAGTATTATTTCGCATGTCCGTGTAAGCAAAACAAATTGGCGTATTAGTAAGTACACATGCAAATGTATGTGTGTGTGCGTGTGTGTTTGTAAGCCCAGAAAAGTGTTGCTACATATTGCTCACTCAAATGCTTTGACTGCAAACTATTCAAGAGCTTTTGTACTCAATTGTGTGTGCACAAGATTTATGCATATATGTATGTGTGAGCAACCACTAGCATACCCCCATACATGCACACACACGTCATGCCGGCTGGCGGCTGCAGCATTTTGGGGTAAACGAGCGAGGGAAGTGCTTTCAAGAAAATCGCACTCACACTTACACTCAACCGATAGCGCTCCATGTAAAAGGTCTGCGAAATGAACTTTAATTTGCAATTGACTCCTGCAAGTGAATGTACCGTATAGTCGGCAAAAGAGCATACCGATGTGTGCGTGTGGAAGCTTCGAAATGCCAATGAGTGGCAGCACTGCAACATTTGGCTTTGCTTTTGTTCACTTTGGCATTTCAGCTTACAGTGTGTTTGGAGTGTGATTTATGCTGATAAAACAACAAATCATTTTTAGTTTTTATAAAAATGAAAGAATCATTGATTTACTGAAAAAACAAGAGATCTCTATGTGGTCCGTTATATAATATTACAGATTCGAAAAATATATTATGAGGCTTATGCAATGTGAATTCAAAAAAAGTCGACTTTGTTTTTGCTGGCAAATCGAATGTACATACAATATATATGAGAGTATTCTCCGAAAATTTTAAGCATATCCGGAAAATAGTTTTGGAGTGTAATCGGCTCCCAAATTTGGAAGTGAAATTTGGCACAAAGGATCGCATTAAGGAGGGGCATATTTGGACATAATTTTTTTGGAAAAGTGGGCGTGGCCCCGCTCCCTACTAAGTTTTTTGTACATATCTCGGAAACTACTATAGTTATGTCAACCAAACTCTATAGGGTCGTTTCCTTCTGGCATTTCCATATGCAGTTCAAAAATGGAAGAATTCGGATAATAACCACGCCCACCTCCCATACAAAGGCTATGTTGAAAATCACTAAAAGTGCGTTAACCGACTAACAAAAAACGTCAAAAACACTAAATTTTACGGAAGAAATGGCAAAGGGAGCTACACCCAGGCTTTTTTTTTTAATTTAAAATGGGCGTGGCGTCGCCCACTTATGGACCAAAAACCATATCTCAGGAACTACTCAACCGATTTCAATGAAATTCGGTATATAATATTTTCTTAACACCCTGATGACATGTACGAAAWATGGGTGAAATCGGTTCACAACCACGCCTTCTTCTAATATAACGCTATTTTGAATTCCATCTGATGCCTTCTCTGTATAATATATACATTAGGAACCAATGATGATAGCGGAATAAAACTATACACAAAAATGGTATTGTCGTGATCGGACTATAACTTTTCAATACAATTAAAATAAATGAAAATACAATTCAATACTCAAAGTACACAAATTGATCTAATCTAATTAATTTTACAGCAAAATAAGAAAATATGTAAATGACGGATAATGAAATCTCGATTATCACTTTATCATGCGAGAGTATAAAATGTTCGGTGACACCCGTACTTAGCGCTTCCTTACTTGTTGTTCTTATTTTTTGGATGTTATATAATTGTGTGCAGAAAAAAATGTTTTCACCGCCAGACACCCATTTTTCGAAGGTCGTTCCAGATTTAACGATTGGAGAATGGGGCTCACCGCCTCCTGGCCGTATGCTTTCGCTGTCTTTCAGCAGGCTGGAGAAGTGTTCGCTCCATAGTTTCTGTATGCTCTGAGCATCAGCCACTAGATAACTCATGGGGTCCTAAAAGAGTATGCTGCGGTATTGAAACCTTCTGTTAACCGGCGCATATTTTCGTAAAATTTTCGATCATTACCCCAGTCGGCTAACTTTTCAAGCTATTCGTAGTCACACATATCGGTCTCTCTATTTTTTGTCTGCAAATCTCGGTATCTATCCCATCCCGCACGTGTTGATGTAATGTTGCGAGATAAGCAGTCTCTTCTGTCTCCATTGCGACAAAATAATCTTCTTCTTTTCCGAAAACCAATGGCGTGCAGCTATTCATAAGGAGCATGAAATACCGTCCCATAGCTCCCTTATACCCAGTTGCCGATTAGTGCTTTCAGAGAGCAGGAGTTCAAGTCGAGTAGAAAATCGACGAACCATCCTTGTGTTTTTAATATGCATTTTTTGCTGCACAGAGGCGGCAGCGTATTTTCGCTGCAACAAGATAGTGGTCCTAGATGCTAGGACCTCGGTCTTCCGTCTATCACATGATTTTTTTTTTAACACCGATCCAAACGAGGTTAGATCGCCGAAAAAAGAGCCTTTGGTCGGATGAAATCCGAGTCAATTCCGGTACGCAGAACAGGCTGTCGTGGGAATTGATCGATCTGGTTGGTGGCTTTTCGATACTGAGATAGCTATGTAGCCTTATAAATTTTCCTATGGTGGAGTCTTGGACTACAGTGACCATATATTGGGCCCCGGCGAAGCCTCAGCCTCATTTGAGGATGTATCACTATGGAGGGGAATTTCCCGATCGTTGTGCCAAAAATATTTTATTTGCCCACCTTGGCGATAAAGTCACTAAGCATGATTTTGATTTCGTAGCAATGGCAGCTCTCATAGGTCACATCGTCCATCTCTTCCTCCGTTGCGTGGGCGCAAATCAGCGATATGTTGAAAAACTTCGCTTTGAAACATTCGCGGATTGCGGAAAGGATTTGGCAACGGAGTTTCTCTCCCACCTCAAATTTCACATAGAATTTGCGCTCCTTGGTATGACCTCTGTAGAAAATGTCGCAAGGATATACTAGTCTCAGTCCTTGTCCCGTCAATAGCACTTTCAGGACGAAGTTGATGTCAGCCTCAATGCTTACGAGAACAGCGCCTTCCCAAATAATGACACTGAAGACTCCAGATGCATGCCCTTGAATCGTAATCCTTAACACAATTGCAGGGGTCGTCATCAAAAGGGGCGTCACATATATGACACTGTTTTCTTCTCTTCATTGATAGGGTTTTTTACGTGGCGGGTTCTAAACCCACGCCGAACCCTGGGGAGAGGATGTTTCGCCTTCTAACCTCACAAAAGGATGTTTTATGGCTACTTGGAGGATAGTTGGTTTAAGACCGGAAGTCGTGAGTTGCATGAGCCATATGTAAAAGAATAGTTACAGGCCACTCCTAAGGGAATGCCGCTCAAAAAACTTTCCTGACTGCGTTAGCTACTACACATGACTGCATCTACCGTGTCTGTTCCCTATGCTCTCACCGTCAAATTTAATGTTTCAAAACTGTTGTATGGAGAGCAAGCATGGTTATAATCCGATATCACTCAATTTCACCTCATGCTATACAGACATGTTTTTCGCAAATTTGTTTGTGTAAGTAAGAATAGTCAATGTAAATTTATCGAAAAAAATTTTGAACGATATTCGATATACTTTTTTTATTTTTTATCATTTTCATAATACTTCAAGTTTGATCAACTGAAACGTCCCACCAATAACCACAAACATGTGCACATATACGATTTTCCGCCGCGTAGCAGAAAGATGCTTTATCCGACATTTCCCGAGCGTTGCAAGTTGCCAAGTTGCCAGCTCAATTGAATGCGGCAAATGCACACAATGGCAGCTAACAGCTTGAGTATGCCGAGCAGGCGGCGCAAGTACACAAGTTGTCAGCGAGTGAGACCATTGGTATGCCGTATAGATGTGCGCATATGTGGCGCTGTATGTGGCGCTGTATGTGGCGCTGTATGTGGCTGTGTGGGGTGGTGCATGTGCGGCGCAGAACGTATTAACGATTCGAGACAATTGAATTGGCTGCAATCAAGCTGCGTTTTCATACGCTGCTGACACAGTTGTTCTTGTTGTTGCTATTATTAGCGTTACGTTTGCGACAGCAATCACAACACGACGCGCCGCTTTCAACATTTATCGATATATATGTGCACAGGCATGTGAGGCAGGTAAAATAATGTTTACCACATTTCAAACAGTGGCGCGGCCAAATACATGCATGCATGCATGTATGAGTGCGTATGTGTCATTGATTAAAGAAAAATTGATATTGCTCAATGTTGTTGTCATTGAAGGCGTTTGAGTTGAGATTGCTGCTGCTGTTGCTGCTACCACTGTCGCTGACATTCGCTGGTGACACGGCGTGTGTGGTGAAATGAGCGCGGCAAGGCGTTTGGTGGTTGGGACATCACACGATCGAACACCATCAAACCAACTGTTTCTCTAGCTGTCTGTCTGTGTGGGTGCCTGTCTGAGTGATTGCTGTGCGCGCACTGCTGCCTCAAACTCGGCTATTATTTTCAGTATTTGCTTGATTGGTGGCAACATACGCACACTTGCCCATATATCAATATGAACACGTACATACTCATACACACATATGTAGACAGTCAATAAGACGTTGGCAGCCATAATTGGACGGATCAGTGTTGGCGCTTTCGCGGTCGATGACAAACTCCACTCCACGCTTAGCGCGCCAATATAGCCTGCGTGCCTGCCAAGAAATACTCGTAAATAGTCGGAGCTGCTTGTAGTTATAGTTAGATTGGCGCTCAAAGACGTTGTCAGTTTCCACAGCGAAATAGACGGCACCGATACCGTAAATACGTCGCTTTGTTGTTGTATTTTGTTTTTGGAATGAAAGTGGTTGTGTATTTAGTTGTTGTTTTTCTTTTCGATTATTTTTGCTTATGGACTTGGCAATGATCGACTAGACCGCCTATTAGTTGGCGAAATGGACGACGCGGGATGAAGAGAGGGCGACACAAAAGAGTGCAGTAAACGCGTCGAACTGAATGGAATCAATTGCTTCTCGCTGGTTTCGTTGAAATAGTGAAATTTCGTAAACAACAAAAAAAAATAAATATATAAAAAAAATGGAAGAGAAAAACTGAGAAATCTCGCACGAATCGAACGCTCTCCATTGTTAAAAAGTGATAGTCGTAAATAAAGAACAACAAAAAGCTGTGCCAAAGAAAATGCGGAGAAAATTAAAAAAAAAAAAAAAATAACTGGCAAAAGGTCGCACTGTCATTGCCGGCGTGTAAAAAGTTTCGCATAGAATCTTAAGGAAATTGACATCAATTTTCGAAAAAAGCAAAACAATAATAAAGTAGAAACACGAAAGTGACAGTGCCAAAATAACTGTGTGCTTTACGGTGCCAAAAATGTGTAAATATGTGCGCATGAACTTTACAAATTGAGAAAGTAAAAAGCACACAAAAATAATTAATAAAATATATAAATGCGAAAAATAAAATTAATAATAATAATGAAATAAAAATATATAATATAGAAGTACTATGAAAAAAAAAAATAATAAAGTAAAATTTTTAAAATAATAAATATTTTAATAATATATTTAATAATATTATAATAATGAATAAAAATTATTAATGTTCTACATTAGTGTAAGAAATGAAAATAAAATAGTAATCAAAAACAAAATAATTAAAAAAATAATAAATAAAAAATAATAATTAAAAAACTAAAGTTATTAAATAAATTTTTTATAAACCAAATTATGCTGGAATCGGGTAACAAATTATACTTAAAAGAGGAAATTACCTATAAAAAGCACACAAACAAAATAACTTTAAAAATTTTATTCATTGATAGATGAGAAAAATATTTAAATAAATTTTAAAAACACTTAGAAAATCAATAAATCTGAATTAAAAAAAAAAATTTCATATATATAAAACTGAATAATAGAGCAATAATAATTAGTGCTAATATAAAATTAAAATTAACAAATTAAAATAATAAAATAAAATTGTTTTATAATAAACTGAAAGAATGAATATTTTAGGAAAAAAATTCAATTTAACAATTTAAAGAGTTTTAAAACTTATTATCAACAAGTCTAAAACACCTTAATTAAGATAAATAAAAAAAAATTGAAATATTCAATCGCGTACTTTCTCTTAAAAAAATTCATGAAAATCGCCCAATTTTTCATGCGTCACACTGGTATAGCCCCTTAAGAATACAAAGCGCCATTTGAAGATTCCCAGCGAAGCCAGGTGTGAAGAAAGACCTGGTCTTTCTAACGGAGATGAGGTCTTCCTCTTCCTCTGCTTCCCCCGGTGGGTAGTGCGTCAAATACTTTTAGTGTTGGAGTGTTTTCATCCATTCGAAGTAGCACCTGTTGGAAAGAATTGTTCAGCGCTAGATTTCGGTGCTGACGTTGTTGATGGTGTTAATGCTGGTTCCAAGACTGATGAAATTTTCTACGACTTCGAAGTTATGACTCTCTCGCAGTGATGTGGGAGCCAAGTCGCGAATGCGACGACTATTTGTCTTGTCCTCGTTCACTACCAAACCTATTTGCCTGGCTTTCTTATCCATTCTGGAGTGAGTAGAACTAACTGCGGGGTTCTTGAGGCCAATGATAACAAGATCATCGGCGTACGCCAGCAGCTGTTGTAGAAGATTGTACCTTCTATATTCAGATCTGCAAATAGAATTATATTTTCTATATATAAATTCCAATTAGGCATGCTTTCGTCCGACTATATTCGACATATCAGTTCTTCGCCGCCGTATTTGAATAGCTTTGCTGTTCTTCAGACGGGTAATTGCAAATCGAACTTTTTCATGGTCGTGGAAAGGAACGTCCGCTCCATCGGTTTTTACGTTGCGGCTTCCAATCCTAGCGCTCAACCCTGGGGCGATGTATCGCCTTCTCACTTTAGCTCGCCTACAAACGAATGTGTTTTGTATACCCAGTGAATACTTGATCTAAGACTGAAAGTCATGAGCTGCTTGAGCCATCTGTATTTACAGAATATTTAGAAAACAATTTGTAGTTATCGAACCATTTACTCTACACTTTAGAAGGAACTAACTGAAAATATGGATTAAAATTTTTAATATAGTATTTTTGAAAATATAGCCTGTCGAAATATAAAAAAAGGGAAATAAGTAGGAATGTTACATAAACTTTTGCATTAATTGCGCCCTTAAATGTTTAATTTTTTTTTTCTGCAAAATATTTTATTATTCCTTGATATTGATCTTGTTGCCTTAGCTATGTATAAGATCGGTTTTTGAGATATGTGTAAGTGCCTAAAATTCGAGACTATCTAAGATTTTATAAGATTTGCCTTACTTTATTTTTAAATCTTTATTTCCATAACCATGATCAAAATAACACAAATATTTGTAATTTTAGTCTTTTTAAAATCAATCGAAGTAAACAGAGAGAAAAATTAATATTTTTCGAATTTAATATTTAACAAAATATTTATTTTATCAAAACGCCTTTTGTGAAATTTCTTTTAAAGTTTTTGTTAGCAATAACCCGCAGTAGTCTGCCATCATGTCACGATTGCTACAACCTTAATATACGAGTATTCTTCAATAATTTTAATTCAGTTAATTGCAAAAATGGTCCATCAAATTTATAGTTTCCAAAAGCCTGAAAATTTGTCAGTATATTATGCATAATTTCCTCATGACGTGTTACTTTATAGTTACTTAATAAATTATCAACACACAACTGTTTGATGATACACTTTCAAGAACAGCGATAACTTTGGTAAAATGTGAATATTTCATTAATTGCTGCATTTAAGGATCTTCAAATGTTCCACCTTACATATCGAGCTTCGGAAATTATCTAATTGAAACATTATCATTACACGTACAATGCTTTGCAAAATTGCTTTATCATTACTAAGTTGTGACCATTTTCGAAAATCTTCATGAAACTATTGACTCATACCCTACCCTGCATCCTCTGTCCATATACCACACTAAACAGTGAATTTTTGGGGATGTAACGTCGTCTTAACATTGGCATGAGGGTTATCATCAGTCAAAATTGAGCTTCATCGTTTAGCATAATTTTCTTGTGCAAATCGGGTTCGGTGGCCATCTCGTTTTGGTTTCATTCACCGAAAGTACGATGCGCTTGATAGTCTTTCGGTTCTTCTCAAATAAAAAAACAACGGACTTAAGAAATTACTAAAAGTCTCAAAAGTTAGTTAGTTAGCAAAAGTTTTTTTTTAAATTAAATTAATTAATTACTAATTAATCATTTAGCTCTTGACATATATTTCCAGTGTAAGATATTAAAACCGGAGCCTCTGGTAGCCGTTGCACGTTCACTTTTGTAAATTAATTACTTTTAAAGAATTTCATTTTTATTTAATTAATTCAATACAAATATCGTATTGATATGGCAATTATTGCTATTTCCGCTGCTAGCCACTACACAGCACACTTTAAGAATAATTTATGGCAATCAAAGAGAGTATTAATAATCATTTTCGCACATACATACACTTATATGTACATATATAGTCATTTATATATATATGTATATATATGTAGTATGCGTTTGTTTGTATGTATACATATAAATTAAAGGCAAAACAACTTAAACATCTCCATGGCTTCATTGCCTCGTCTTTGATGCGATTTATTATGGGCTTAACAAGAAATATTGTGAGCTCAATTTTCGCAACGCTTGCGTTGAGGCGACATACACGCATACATACACAAACAAACGCATGTCAACAGAAGCGCATAAAAGTTGACAAAGCCATATGCAAATGCAACGCTGCAATTGGTTTTTTGTTTTTTTTTGTCACCAGACCTGTTCTACATCAGCATCATCAGCGCCATCAAAATCACATCACCAACACACCAACGCGCCAATCACTCCGCCGTTGCGGCTGTTGCTATTGCCGTTGCTCTTGCTGACGAAATAAATTACGAAATTAAAAACTTTTTACGCCTTTAAATTATTCAAAAACCAGATTTGCTATGTGATAAGCTCATTATTGGCCAATAACAGCCGTGTCATAGTTATTCATTTGCGTTTGAGCGTTTGCTTGACGCAGAATTTGGTCTTGACGAAGCTGTTTTCGATTCAGTTTTCTTTTATTGCTAATAATTTTAGTATAACGATAAACCTTTGCAGTTGCTTCTTTTTGATTTTTAGCAGCCTATTCCTCCTATCTGTACATATCGATTTTATTGGCTTGCGTGTAAGTGTGTGTTGTGAGTTTCAAGGTTGAAATAGACATACATACACGTGTATAGGCCATTTTTAACTTGCGTAAGCGTGTCGTTAACGGTTTAAGACGTTCCGCTGAAAATTATTGGCACCAAAATGTGGCGCGGATTTCCATAGGGACAGTTCCAAAGCATATACAAATTTTAGATTTCAACTTGTATCTATCATGTTTTATTAAATTTAATAAGTTATTAGTAGAAAATGTAGTTTCACCACATGCTTAGTTGAATTTATGTTCTTTAAACTACAAATGAAAATTTCAATTTAATCAAAAACAAGAAAAAAACGTTAACTTCGGTTGCCCGGATGCTAAATACTCTTCACAATAAAAAAGTGTCCTTACAAGAACATGATTGCGATCGTTCAGTTTGTGTGGCAGCTATATGATATGGACGATTCCGACAAATGAGCAGCTTATTGTGAAGAAAAGGACGGCTAAAAACTTCTAAATTGATAACTCGGAAACTGAGGTACTATAAATAAATGTGCATATACGGGCAGATAGACAGACATGGCTAAATCGACTTAACTCATTATCTCGATTATATCCTCGAAAGAGTTGTTAAAGTCAATTTGCGGAGTCAAAACGTTTTCCCCGAACGGTCGTTTGAGTTTGTTTGAAGTTACGTGGAGCTCAATCAGGCGAATGCGGTGGTTGCGGCACGATATTGGTTGAAAATTTGGCGAAAACCTCGCGAGGAATAAAGAAAATATGCGACAATGCGTTATCGTGGTGCAAAAAATACGAGTTGTCGGCCATAATACTGTCATCGTTTTACGAATAGATTCTGCAAACGACGCATAACACTCATATAGTATTGCTTCTTCGGGTCAACTTTAGCACAATATTTGGTCGATTGATCGATAGATCGGGTCATACGAATAGATCCAAGAATCATCACTAATAATAATACGTTTCACGACATCTTGGTAGTTGCAGTGCATTGTTTCACAGATGTTGAATGGACACAATTTTCGAAAAAATTTAGTGATTTTGGAACCAAGCGCGCTTTCATTTTTCTTACACTCAAATGCTTTTCTCTGATCCTTGCGATATTTCAACGAAATCAGTAAAATCTCTGACTGTTGATCGTCGATTCTCAATCACCAATTCCTATATTTTAATGACGTGTTGATCATCAATTGATGTTGATGGCCGTACAGTACCAGTGCACCAGTCAAAGCACTTAAAATCACTTATTCTCGACAAATGGTTATTTCCTACATTCTGAAGGTGCCGGCACCAGAAATTTGATTTTGCACACAAAATTTAATGGAACTTCTTTTTTGAATAATTTCACACATCGTAAAAATCGCCGAATGCACTTTATGTACTTAAGAAAGCCAATCGCATATTAAACACTGAAGATTATTTTGATGTGACATTTGACAGAGGTACCACTGTCATATCAACCTTGAAAAAAAAAAAAATTTCGACGAATGGGTTTTCGTGCGAAATTTAAATAAAATTTTAATAATTTACTATATTTGGCCCACAGCGGGAAAACAGTTGAGTTAAGTTCGTTTTTGGCAAATGAACTTCAATGGGCAATTATTCACAGTATTCACTGTAAACACATTCTATGTATTAAATTAATACTGTGAATATATTTACTAACGCAAACATATGAAAATACTTCAAAAATACCAAAACTGCAAATGTGGTGTATATGTAAGTTTATACTATACATATGTGTATGAAAGCTTGGCTGGCATTAACCGCCATGATTTATGTTGCATGCATCAATTTTAGTGAATGATATTAGTTTATTGCGTTGCTACTAATCCCCGATAAGTGTGTATGCTACTTTCATATTCAAATACACACATACAAAATAACATATGTGAACATTTAACCTTGGCATTGGACCATAAGCTCTATAATTGTCCAATTACACACATACATATGCAAATTTTATATGAAGCACTAAGAAGAGTATTGACTTTCATTCCGTAAATGGCAGCGTTTACTGTCACTGCACGAATTCACGGCTAATTTTGAAATTATAAACAACGTGACGAATTCACTTCAAATAATCGCACATAAAAATTGAAAATGTATGATACTTAAAAGAGCACAATATTGTAGATATACAGTCTAGGTATACACTAAGTAGGCGTACAAGAACTTGAGTTTATGTGGGTATACCGGTTTTGTGTATAATTGGTAATTTATATTATGGAACAGCAAATAATTATCCGAGCAATCTGTGGAATGGCCATTCTGAAAACATTTAATGTTTCGAAAATTGGAATACATACATACTTATATGTGACCACTAGGTATTTGTATTAAAGGTAACAATATTAAAGTTTTATATATCAAAACCAGAACTCGGATAAAGGTTATGTCAAGACAACAATCTTTATGGCTGGGCTGTTTTCAAGCTTGATATAAAAATATATTTCTGTTTCTGAGCTATATTCCTTATGGCATATAAACATATCTTTATCTTGGTTTTGATTGGTCAGTTTGTATGACAGCTATAAGCTGCAGAAATCCGATCTGAATAATTTCTTCGAAAATTGAAAAAAAGTTTTCCATACAAGATATGGATTTTGATCGTTTAGTTTATATGATTTTTATATGTTATAGTAGTCCGATCTAAACAATTTATTTGGAGATTGTATCGTTGCTTTCTACATCGTTTGAGTATCTGCCGACAGACGGATCATTTATACATATATTTTTTTAAGGTCTCCAATTTTTCCTACTGGGTATGATAGGTGAAAATGCAGAAAGAGTTCAGGAAATGTTGAAAAGGCAATGTATAACGGACATTCGAGTTATGAAAGACACAACAACACGTATTGACATGTTCAGGTATTATTGATCATCATCGATTATATCAGCTGATGTGTACGATGTCTCTATCTAATATTAAACGGACAGTTGGCCTTGCTTTTGTCGGTTATTGAAATATTTATTATAAAATAAATTTTGGTTTAGTTTCAGGTAACAGGTTATTGGTTACGATCTTTTTATATCTTTGCAATCGCTTTTTTGCCGATGGTAGTATGGCACTAATAACTCGATTTCGCCTATACCTTATCATTTTAGACAAATTTACATATATGCTATATAATATATTGGCACTTAAGCAGTAGCTCCTATATTATCTTAAGGATCACAAAGAGACAACAACTATATTCGTGCGTGCTATTTTCAAGGTTTACTTAGAAAAAGTATGCATACTATTATAACTCAAAGCTATAACATTTCTGATCTTTTTAATATTTAGTGGACTCCATCCCAAAAGAACTTCCCAGTCGCTGTTTTTTATACTCTCGCAACAATGTTGCTAAAGAGAGTATTATAGTTTTGTTCACATAACGGTTGTTTGTAAGTCCTAAAACTAAAGGAGTCAGATATAGGGTTATATAT
>NW_017537156.1:266049-295709 GCF_001853355.1 Bactrocera latifrons
GGTATTTGAGCTGAGGTATCCCTTGTGGAAAAATTGTCGTGATCGGACTATAACTTTTCAATGCAATTAAAATAAATGAAAATACAATTCAATACTCAAAGTACACAAATTGATCCAATCTAATTAATTTACAGCAAAATAAAAAAATATGTAAATGACGGATAATGAAATCTCGATTATCACTTTATCATGCGAGAGTATAACATGTTCGGTGACACCCGAACTTAGCCCTTCCTTACTTGTTTCCTAATAGTTTTAACCGGTTTTGTAACATGGAGCCGAGCGATGTTATGATGGAAAATTATTGTGCGTTATTCGAAGTGTTCCCCATTAGTGAATTTACACAGTTTTAGATTTTCATAATACAGCAGACTCTTTAGGCCCCATCAAATATAATTCAAATAATTAGTTTGTCGTGAAGTATAATCGGCTTTGTCATTGGTTCAGCTTTTTTAACTATTTGTCATAATTCAAGTACCATTTCTGACATGTACAATCATGTTTCTGCTTCTCAATGGCACCCAAATCTCTTGGTTTTAAACGGTTTGAAATGACATTTTGCGAACCTCCCAAAGATTATCGAACTCATCTTTAGTAATGCTTTCAGTTTTTAATCTCTAATCCCGGACGTTCTTCGTTTTCTAAGCCAAAATGTTTAAATCTAGCAAACCACTTTTGGCATGTTCGCTCAGCTAGAGCTTGTTCACTATAAACTTCCGCCGGAAAACGTGTAAAGTATATAGTCCCGTGGGTGGAGTTCATTTACTAGATCCATAAGGAGTTGTCATCCTTTAGGATGCCTGCGCTTAACGCTTGCTCAAGACAATTCCTGCAGTCTTCTCGATCTGATAAAGTATATGCTTGTATAGTATAAGTAGTATAGCATATAACTGATCAGCGTGATGAGCTGAGTCGATTGGTTGCGTTCGTCTGTCTACATATACGCCAACTAGTTCCTCCGTGTGTGGGAAAGCTTTATAAATTTTTTCGCACGTCGCTTGGAACAGCCGTTATAGAACCACTATAACAGGTAGTTGTGTACAAGGTAAACGGTCAAAAATAAATTCTTGTATGAAATAGTTTTTTATTGGACAAGAAATTTTAAGTAATTTGGCATGGATTATTTTTCAGATCGCTCCACTGTAACATAAGTCTTTCAAAAAGAAAGGTAGTATCATTTTTTTAATGGCTATGAGCAAATTAAATAGATTCAACAATTTAATCTCATTTACATTCAAGTATAGGAAACAATAGTGGTTCTATTTTAGAAGACACGCTAAGTTGAATTTCATAAGGAAGATATGGATATCAAGAGAATTATGCAACCAAAGTTTTACTAATTCTTCTCCTTCTTCGCCGAGTTTACAACAGCGCAAGACAGTTGCGTCCTTTTCATTGAGTGTTTTTCATGTTGCTGGTCCACAACCCTGCGGAGGGATGATTCGCCTTCTCACTTTAGTTCGTTTTCAAACGAATGTTATTTGGCTAAAATAATCGTTTCTGAACACTCCAAAGTGAATGGCGCTGAGAGCGCTCTCCTCCCTTGCGTGAACTTGCATACATGCCGCCTTCCTGCGGCCAATTATTTACCTATAACTGGCAAAAGTACGGAGGTTCGGAGGGAGACTTCAATTAACTACTAGATGGAGGAATATAATAATGAGAACCTCAATATAAATTTCTTTAAAAAATTAAGAATGTGTAAAAAAACAATTTTGTAGCGGAAGCGTCACTAAACTCTTTGGACTACAATTAATTGTACTTAAATATTATTTCTGGAAACCTCAGCACAGTGGAACCGTTTTCTTTTTATATAAGTCACACACTTTAGTCCCAAGTTTCTCCACAGCTACCAAATATCAACAAAGTCGGTTCACGGTCCTCGTGGGTATGAAAGGCACACGCATCGCTCTATATCTATCGATGTATCTGTATATAGTATCTTTACCATTTTTCAAATTAAATTTCCCAATATCAATGCATTCATCATTTATCACAACTGCATTCTTGAGTGATAAAACTGAAAACTTAATTGGCCGAGTATTGGATAATTGCCAACCACTATTTGATGAATTGTCAACGCGATTTTAATGACAAACTTGACAGTAGATAATTTTTCAAAAATCGGCTTCACATACGCACACACTTACAGACATCTACTAGACATATGAACGCGGTGCGGCAAAAATGCAGCAGTGGCGGCGATTTTGAGTTCAAACGAGTATGGTGGCCAAAAGGTGGCACCAACAACAGAAACTACAACAGCAGCCAAGACCACGACTGACACGGCGGAGAAAATGTTGTTCACCTTTAGGCAACACCGGTTGGGCCGGTCGCCTGTGAAGGGGCTGACGAAACAAACAAGCGGTTGTTTTTCGTATATATATATATATATATATATGTATGCATGTATGTGTGTTTGCGCATGCATAATAACAGCAGCTAAATGCGTGTGTGCATAATGTGATTATGCTAATAAGCGCGAGTGTATAAACATTTGCATTTTTTAGTAGCACCATGCTCACACAGACACAGACACACACGCACATTTGAACGTGACTAATTATACATTACTGTTGCTGTATGAGTGTGTGTGTGCATGTATGTAGCTAAGTGAGCTGTAGGCTTTCAGTTGGATTTGATTGCGATAGACATATGGCTAGTCGATAATTGATTGGCAGCTCGGCCTGCTCGGTTACCTGTTTGGGTGCGCATCCACCCATTTGGCCGGCTGGCAGTCTGTCTGCCGCTATGTCGCTGCCATGTTTTGCATTAATTTCATTGTTTCCCGTTAAATTCGATGGTGCAGCATAAATGCCATTTAAATTAATCAGAAAATGTGCATTAAGCGCTGGCATTTTTTGTCCATTTCTCTGAAATAATTTCCGTTAATTGTTGTTGCACTTGGGTATTAAGCATGTACTTGCGGTTGATTGAAAACAAAGCACACAATTCAAATAGCAAAAAACTAAACGTTTGTTCATTTAATGCATTTTCATTAAACTTTCCACTCTCGTCGCGTCACAATTGAGCAGCGAGCGCGGCATATTGATGGCGCTTCATACAAAAATCTGCCGAAAACTTAAAAAACTCTGAAAACTTCAAAATATACACAAAAACATTGCTGTGTTGAAAATAATTGCTCCTCAAGTGTGAATAAATTTCTATGTGACGATACGCTTGAACATTTATTGCATAACTTCCTGAAGCTGAATGCCAAAAAAATGGGGTCCCTGGCCGCCAAACATCCAAAACCAAATGACAAAATCTGAAAAAAAAAAATGAAAAAACAACAAAATGTGTTGGCACTCTACATACATAAACATCAAATTAAAAATATAAATTGCATAATTACATGAACAAAAGTGAAGTACCACGAAGCAAAATCTTTACCAATAAATACCAAATTAAATTAAATTAAAATTAAATTAGAAATATACTTATTTGATGCTGCGAAAGTATACGCAAAAAAAAAATATGTTAAGTAAATTTCATTAGGATTCAATTAAATTAAACGTAAACATAATAAATAAATTTAAAATTGCTAATATAAAATGCAATAAACGCGCTAAAACACATAAAACACACTAGGAAAACTAATTAATAGGATAAAATAATAAATGAGGCGACAAAAATAGTAAAAATCGTGATAGCTATTAAAAAAAAAAATTATATAAAAATATTCTTTTTCTTTATAGCCGAATATACAACAACGCGCCAATCGTAAATTTTTCGTTCTCTGGCGCCAATGGGAGATTCTAGCGCCTATTCCACCTGGTCTTTCCAAGAGAGTGGAGGTCTTGCTCTACTCTGCTTCCCCTGGTGGGTTCTGCGTCGAGTTCTCTCACTACTAGCGTGTTTTTATCCATTCGGACGACATGACCTAGCCAGCGTGTTCACTGTCTCTTAATTCGCTGAAATGCAGTGTTTGTTCAGAAAGTAATAAAACTAAGTCGATTTAAAAAAATTATTAGACCAATCGTTACAATCGGCTGTGATGATTGGTCGGACCCTATTGACCCCTCGTTTAACTCTCTTGAGAACTTAAATGTAAAACAAAAAAAAAAAAAACAATGAGGATCGTTTTCACTTTGGATTTGCTCATTCATCAGCGATCTTTTCTCGGCTCTCGGCCTGGTGCCACATCTTGCTAAAACAGCATCTGGGATGCCTGCTGGATCATATCAAACGTTTCTGTCGCAGATATACCGATTTTCACACAGGACTGAGTCGCGTACGAACACGTCGTGCGGAAAGGTTTGTCCTGACTGTTCAGGTGCTCAGAGAGAACTGCCCAGCCGGTAATGAGTGATTTGTAGATTTTGGTCTACTCAGTCTGAAGTAGCCCCTGATGGCAACAGTTGGATTTGACGTGAGAGCCAAGTCGTGAGAGCGACAACTGTTTGTTTGATGACATGTTCTTCACTTCTTTGTCCAATCTGGAGAAAGCAGAACTAACAGCGCGGTTGTTATGACTCTTTTATAAGAGTGTACCTTCTCTATTTAGCTCAGCCGCCCGAATTGTTTTCTCCAGCAGTAGATAGAAGAGGTCGCACTATAAGAAGTCGCTTTGTCTAGAACCTCGTTGGGTATTATCGTGATTCTGACGGAACTTTGCTCAACGTCAGTTTACACAGCCCCATTAGTTTTGCGGATATATCAAATTCACACACGGCGGCATAAACGCATATCCTTAGCGTGTTGTCAAAAGCAGCTTTGAAATCGGCGAAGAAATGGTGTTGGTTTTTTGTTTTTTTCAAGATTTGGCGTACGGTGAATATCTCGTCAGTTGTTGATTTGCCAAGTCCAAAGCCACACTGTTAAGGTCCAATCAGTTTGTTGAGGGTGGGCTTTAATCTTTCACAAAATACACTCTATAGAACCTTATACGCGATGTTGAGGATTCTTATCCCACAGTAGTTGGCGCAGATTGTGGGGTCTACCTTTTTGTGGTTTCGGCAGAACACACAAAAATTCCAATCGTCAGGCATACTTTGGTCCTTACATATTCTACAATGAAGCATATTCTAATAATGAAGCCTTACATAATCTTTATCAATTCTTTGCCGTCGTATTTGAGTATCTTGCATTGTTCTTCAGACGGGTAAACAATATTCGAATTTCTTCAGTGGTGCGTTCGCTCCGTTGTCAAAGATTGGGGAATCGGCTTCACCATTTCCTGGTTTCATGCTTTCAGGAGGCTGGAGAAGTGTTCCTTCCATAATTTTAGTATGCTCTAGGCAGCAGTCACTAGATCAAATTTAGGGATTCTACAAGTATCCTCCGTGCATACTATTTGAATTTATGTTCTCAATTACCGCTTGAAGTCCTTTAAAATTCATGGCTTCCTTTCATCTTTTTGCTATGAGTCTTCATATTGCCTGATAAATGATAGGAACTAAAAAGGACGATTTTGGAAATTAAAACAAAAAAGAGCAAGTAAGAAGCGCAAAGTTTGGCTGTAACCGAACATTTCATTCAGGTGCTGGCAAAAAGAAAAAAGTGTTCGAAAGAATTCAATATTCGTTATTTGACGAAGAGTTGAAAGGATTACAATCATGATTGGAATTTTATGAACTTATATTAGGAGTTAGCCTCATTTCCAGGTAAATGAAAATCTTGATGGGAATCCGAGTTTGGACCTCAGTCTACACCGATTTAATTCGAAAAACCACAATATGCTTGTGGAAACTTTGAAATGTCGCATATATTGAGGAGTAAAATGGTTTGAAGGCAGCTGGAAAATGGAATCATTATATCGGGTGTATTTAGGGTATTCGACGTATTCAACCCATTTTGGACGCAAGGGCATATTATTACCAAAGCAGTATTCTTCCCCAGTTTCAATAACATATCTGGCAGATTGACTGATATTTTCGGCAAAAAGTCAGCCTTGCCATAATCCAATATCTAACCCGATTATTTATATTAAAAATAAAATAGTTGAAATCGCTTTAAAAAATTAAAAAAAAAAAAAGTTAAACAATAATCCGACAACAATACATGTTGTTACATATGTATGATAGAGTCATAAATTTCAATTACTCCACCTACTCAATTACCGTTACGCAGCTTAATTTGTAATCTTGGACATGACTTATTTACTTCTTTCAGTGTACACTTGACTTAAGAGTCATTGATTTTTTGTATATTTTTTTCCAATTTTATTTTAAATTTTTTTCTATTTTATTTTAAATTTTTTATTTCTTAATTGTTATTATTTCCTTCATAGCTTTGTTGTCGCGGCAGCCAATGGCTGGCTGAACGTACGTGTACGGTGTGCTTAAAGTTGCTTATTCCACGAATTGCCAAGCTTAACTCTTGCATAATAATTGGGAGCGATAAATTTCATTTGTATTGTTCGCACCGTGTAATCAAGATGATTCTTTGCCTTTCCAACTGCGTCAAAACGCCACCAAAACTATAGTGGAACAGCAATGTTACCAACGCGACAGTCGACACCGACTTCCACTCTGCTGCGGCTAAAGTGCGCCCGTTTGGCACAACAACACAAAGGCAATGTGCTCGTACTTGTTAAAAGCATTGTCAATAAAAGAGTACAACAACTTTTTTAATTTCTTGTCTTTTGTTTTATTTTCGTATTCAAGTGCGTTGCGCAGTGCTTTTACCCTTTCTTTTATTGTACTTATTGACTGTTTTTTAATTGTAAATTGCTTACAACAAACGTTGCCGAGCGTTGTTGGCTTTAAAGTACTCGCTTTATGCGCCGCTGTGGCAACCACACCTTTTCCACAAATATTTGAAAAATCAAAAAAAAAAAAAAAAACTTAAAATCCGCACTGACGAATTTGTAATTTATTTGAATTACGTAAGAGACATACTGTTATGTATGCGTTATACAATAAATACATATGTATGTATGTATGTACATATAAACATGGACAATAAATTCATGGTTAGGTAAGTTCTTTCGCATATATTAGAACTAGTTAGAAGAAATTCACTATTTTTTCAATAGATGGCTTTAGCAAACTATATCTCATATAAAAAACTTTTTTAGTTTGCTATTGCTTGACTCAGCACTGCTTGAGCGCGTATTATAGATGGACATCACAAAAGACAAAAGTAATCACATTCTACCGTTTTTCTTCGACCAGCGGGAAGACTGAAAGTAATGGGTGATTTTTTTGAGGTTAGGATTTTCATGCATTAGTATTTGACAGATCACGTGGGATATCAGACATGGTGTCAAAGAGAAAGATGCTCAGTATGCTTTGACATTTCATCATGAATAGACTTACTAACGAGCAACGCTTGCAAATCATTGAATTTTATTACCAAAATCAGTGTTCGGTTCGAAATGTGTTTTATCGACAAATTTTGTTCAGCGATGAGGCTCATTTCTGGTTGAATGGCTACGTAAATAAGCAAAATTGCCGCATTTGGGGTGAAGAGCAACCAGAAGCCGTTCAAGAACTGCCCATGCATCCCGAAAAATGCACTGTTTGGTGTGGTTTATACGCTGGTGGAATCATTGGACCGTATTTTTTCAAAGATGCCGTTGGACGCAACGTTACGGTGAATGGCGATCGCTATCGTTCGATGCTAACAAACTTTTTGTTGCCAAAAATGGAAGAACTGAACTTGGTTGACATGTGGTTTCAACAAGATGGCGCTACATGCCACACAGCTCGCGATTCTATGGCCATTTTGAGGGAAAACTTCGGAGAACAATTCATCTCAAGAAATGGACCCGTAAGTTGGCCACCAAGATCATGCGATTTAACGCCTTTAGACTATTTTTTGTGGGGCTACGTCAAGTCTAAAGTCTACAGAAATAAGCCAGCAACTATTCCAGCTTTGGAAGACAACATTTCCGAAGAAATTCGGGCTATTCCGGCCGAAATGCTCGAAAAAGTTGCCCAAAATTGGACTTTCCGAATGGACCACCTAAGACGCAGCCGCGGTCAACATTTAAATGAAATTATCTTCAAAAAGTAAATGTCATGAACCAATCTAACGTTTCAAATAAAGAACCGATGAGATTTTGCAAATTTTATGCGTTTTTTTTTTTAAAAAAGTTATCAAGCTCTTAAAAAATCACCCGTTATGAATTTTTAGTTTTCTCTTGAGTTGACAAAGCACACCCCTGAGGACCAAGTGTCTAAATAAATTCTAACCGAAATCCAAAAATTGCCGTTTTTTAAACATTTTTTTGAGCTAAAATTCAAATTTAAAGGTTTTCCTCTGCACTGCACTTGTTCCGCGTTGGTAAGGAGACAAAATTCGGACACTGGAATCGCTAGTGAGGCCGCAGTGCGGTTGAATGGCGCATTACTTTCAATTGGTTTCACCTATAAGGTTCAATTTTACTTTTCTTGAGCTGTATTCGCTTAAGCGACCAATCACGAGTTTGCAAGCCACTACAAATATTTCGTTGAACGAGGACGATGTCTTCATAAACTTGACCCAGTGAGCTATTTTTACATTACATTCTCGGTTATAAAGCTATAATAATCCCATAGAGCTACATATACATTTACCGATTAGCTCCATAACGCCTTGACATTTTGAATATAATGTCATAATGCCACTGTCATAGCATTTGTCCTATAAGCAAAAAACTGGAACAATTAATGGAGACAAATTTTTCACCAGCTAAATTATTCGCCATAGACAGGAACAGCTAGTAATCACTTGGTGCGAGGTCTGGATTATAACGTGGATACATTAAAGCCTTCCAAGCAAGCTCTGTTGAGTCACTATCGCAGTATGTGCCCTGTTGGAAGAAAATTGGTATCATGTTGGTCGATCAGGGCGATTGCTTCCTTTAGCCTATTTATAAATAGATGACTCTCTGCCAATCGCAATCAACACATTGCAAAACCCACCAGACCGGCAATCCTGGCTTGGCTGCCATTGGCCCATGACCGTTTTCCATTGGTTTTGTCGTAAAAGACCCACTTTTAATAAATAACATTCAATAAAGTTCTGAGTCAAGCCATCAGAAAATTGTTTCCAAGGTTTTAAGTAAGACCCTTATCTTTCTAATGCCATACAGAGTAATCCGATCCCGCTTATACAACGCTAGGTATAGATTACTAAAGCTATCTTTTGGAGAATGAATGGATTTCCTTTTACTAAACCTTGTAACTGGTTTTCAATAAGGGCGCTACAAAAGTTTATGGTTTAGGATATCAATCGGCCCAATTAGCCCGTAAATATTGACTAAGCCATTCATCCAGAAATGAGCCTCATCGCTGAAAATGTTTTTTCGTTGAAATCTGGATCAATTTCGAGTTATTTCTCAGTCCAATTCACGAGCATAGAGCGATTTGGATGGTCAAGCGGCTTCAGTTCTTGCGTCAATTTGATTTTGTGATGATGTATGTCAAGATATTTTCACAATATTCACCACAACTGTGTGCAACACTTATTTGGTTCTTTCTCAATTGATGTCGTAGCCGCAGCAATATTCTCGGCATTACGGACACTTCTTTGTCTCACTGGTACGGGAACATTTTGTAATGTGCTTGTGGATTTCAATTTTTCCACTAGACGCTCTCTGACTACGAATTTCGGTAGTTAATTTTAGTAATTTCGACTTGTTGTTGGATCGTATATCTTTCCATGACGAAATGGCCTATCGGTCTATTTTTGGTAGCGTCTCTATTGAAAACCCCAATATTTTCTCTCAACAGCCTGAGAGCTTTTTCAAGTAGTTTACTACCACACATAAATAAAATTAACCACTAAAATTAAATGTTTCTAGATAATGTGATTACCTTGCATTACCGGAAATATAAGTCATTGGTCATTTGTAATTAAATGGGATTATTCGATTATTCGGTCACTTAGGCAAAACCAATTATTAGCACCAAATGTGGTCTTCTTTAGCGTATAATTTTCATAATTTGTGCTTTGGTGCAAAAATAAATGTGTTAATTAATTATCTCTGGGCATCGTAACATCATAAAAAAGCACGAAAATTTTATTAACAATTTTTGTTCGGATTCATGGTCATAGTGCTTTGTGTGCGAACCACGATCTTCAACTTTGCTCCAAATTTTATGCAAACCGAATAATCCCGTTTTTTACCACGATATATTTGGTCAAATCGCTCGAAGTCCATACAAAGTGGTTGTTCCACCAAGTCACCAACACATCAACTGGCTTAAATACTGCCACTTATATATAAGACGATGTGCATTAGGGTGCAACGTATTGTAGGGAATTGTTTTTGTTTTTTAATTAAATCGAGTAATTTTAAAATTACAGGTATGTTTCTCAGTTTACAGAAGATATAACAATTTAGTAAATATTTTTCAAAAGCATTGCCTTTGGTTGGTGTTATCATGAAAATTGTTAAAATTATATTACTTGAACTTTTTATCTTCGTTCAATTTGAAACTTAAAACAAAATTTTGTGTTGATTTCATTGATAAAACTTTTGAAATATTATTGAAATTTCGATTTATTTGAAATCAGCTAAAAACTTCTTTAACTAATGAAGTATAAATCTTTTTATTTAATAAAAAAGCATTGATTTATTTGTTATTGTAGTACCCTTTTCGAAAGTATTCTATTTAAAAAGTACTTCAACACACTTGAGGTCTTAAATCATTTTGCTGGTTTTTTCGGGTATATTAGGAGAAAGAGGAAAGAATTATTTCAGCTTTGTCAATTCGTCCCCATTATACCTCAATATATTTTCTGATCAGAATTAAATTTAAGTGAAGTGAAACATATTGATTGTGAAATTTGGGAAGTCCAACGTGCTACAAATTTATTGGCAAAATGTCAGAGATGTGTTTGAAGGCAATGGCAAGCTTGCCAAGAAAGGACTCTAACTTGAAAACAGCTGTTTGCGGTTGGAAGGAATTGTAGTTATAGAATTAGACACTCTTTTAACAATAATGCCATGGCAAATTTTAACTATATATGTTGATTATTTAGAGACAAAGAACTCAATAACGATAATAGTGAATCGACAACAGTGAAAAGAGTAGTAGTTTTCGACTTATATACGGAGGTTTTTAATAATCATGCAATAATAGTTTTGTTCACCGAACGGTTGTACGTATCACCTAAAACTAAGCGAGATATACATAGGGTTATATATATAATATATATAAATCATCAGGAAATCCATGTGACTGTCAGACGGTCCATCAGTACAAGCTGTAACTTGAGTAAAAATTGAGATATCATGATGAAACTATTTACTAAAAGCGCAATACATCAATAACTAAGTACGCCAAAGACCTTCAATTTTAGATTCGAAATAATATGAGAGGGTTTTATTGGAACCGGTGTGGAAATTGGAAGTTGGGCGTGGCACCACCCATTTTTTGGTTGGAATCTCTGGATCCGACCCACTAATTCTCATATCGTATATCAAAGTATAAAAATTGGTGAAATCGACCAACAACCACCCCTATTTTCAATATATTACAGTTTTAAATTACATTTTGATTCGTTTACTTTACTGTTCCTGTTGTAGTATAATTCCTTTAAAGTATGCCACTTTATGACCAAAAATTGTTCAAATCCAAACAAAACTGTTCAAGCCCCTAAGTGCCGAATATGTGGACCCCAGTCTCGATGGTTGACTTTTGACCAAAATATCAGTCAATGTGTGACATATACATTTGAAATTCAGACAAAATTCTTTCCTGACAATAGACCTTAAATTTCTAAATTGGGTCGAATCGAGTCAATATTTCCCAGAGCCACCGTATACCTAATATATGTAATATAAAGATTTTCGAACTTCCTGGTGACTTTATGCTGCATATATCTGCCAGTGAGTGAGTTATCTCAATAACATTATCGAATATATCGTATCCTTAACAGTTTATATATTTGCCTAAAATTATTGTAAATAATTGAAAGCTTTAGTTAATTCATAATACATACTTATTTCATAATTGAACATCTGACTGACTTTGATCCATATGATTGGTGATTGTACGTGAGGTTCCCTAATGAAAACCAGGGAACATTGTTTTTGTATGTGGCATGATAATAGTTAATAGCTTGAATCGGGACGATACTCCCGCATATATATAATGATTTTCTTTTTTCTAACAATCCCTTGCTTAGATTGCGACCCTATGGTTGACGTTTTACATCTTAAGGTATTTTCCTGGCTTTGATTCTTGCAAGTTGCATGAGTATTAAATGTTTGGTTGCACTCGAACTTAGCTCTTTCTTCCTTGATTAAATATGTGGTTTCCATGAAAAACTAAAACGCGTCTAATTATGATAAACTAGCTGGCCCCGTAGTCGCTGTCCTGCGTGAAATTATGAGTTTTGGATGAAATGCAAAGAAAGTTGAATTTATCATTTCGTTTTTTTTTTTTTTTTTAATGTAACGTTGCTTGATAAACCACATTTTTTGGTTTCTGTTTCGGTGTACAGAAAAGATGGTTTTCAAACTCAAAACATAGCACTTGCAAACTTGGCAAATCAAGTCGTTTGAACTGAAATGTCAAATCATTGGAACTCAAAGGAATTCGTAGAATCAAGCATTCTGTCCACTTGTATTCGATAGGTGCGTCACGATCAGTCAGATTCCATTACACAGTTTCGGTGCATGAAGGTTGCGAAACATAATAATGACAGATTCAACTTTGAGACACAAATGAAGCGGTGGCATACCAAGCCTCTGCAAAGAATTTAGAAATTCCACTGAATAATTTACGGCTTCGACTTCATTGTCAAGACGATCGATCGATTTGTATGAGCGAAAGTCTCCCGGAATTTGACTTAGAATCTTCCAGTCGAAGTCAACAACATCGGTATTTTTGGCAGCTAACATTGCGCGTGCACTTAAGGAATCGTAGTTACGATAATTTGGCCAATGTTCGGATAAACATTCGTGATGAGTTCATCTTTTGATTGATAAACGGCGAATGGAATTGATATCAAACCACCGGAAGTATCAACCGGAATTGACCCATTTCCAATTTTTAGCGAAGACGATGTAAAATGTCTTTGGCAATGTTTTTTTGTTCGCTGGCTTACTTCTCCGAAACTTGCACACACCAAACCATTCACAATTCACAATGACTCAAATGAAGTTGAACTGCGAACATTAATCGAAGGTAGAAAGCAACGTCTTTTTACGAGTGGATTGTATAAATTCGTAATAAGGAATTAGTTGAGAACACACCTGGATGCCAATCTACTAGTTTGCCTTCCTTTATGAGTAATTATTTCTTCGACGATGCATTCCATGTACATACATATGTCAAGATATTTCCGAATAGAGCAATGTTCTCGCAAACAGATCACTGGCGAAAGTTGGGTAAAAACTCTTAAATGTTAATTTTGTTGCAGGCGGTATTTTCATTGGCTGTACTGTATTCTCTGAGTTGAAATATACTCTTTGGCCATTCCCCAAATTAACTGCGAGGCGCACATCGGTCGGAAAACGTTCATGAATTGCAAAAGTAAATATCCCACAAAGCTCTTTATTGCAGTTCACGTATCGACCATTTGATACTTGCTGACCTCATCCCGTTCAAGACCAATAACCGCCATGTTCCTTCCTTTAGTGACGTACTTACAAACGTATTTTATCGATTACACCAAACTGCAATACTCAACATTAATATGAGTTTTGAATGTGAATTAGTGGTTAATATAGTACGATCCATGAGTTGTCAACTTCGATATTCATTCTTCTAAATTAAATGCTGAATGTTCTGCCATTGTCGCCTGGTGAGCTACGCCGATAGAGTGGATATGCATCATTTCTAGTTTGTGTTTCCGAAAGAAAATCACGTGGATAGTATTTCGTGCACTTATTGTCAGCCATACAAACCGAAAAAGGATTGTAATGCTTGAAATGTCCATGAATTATATTGGTTTTCGCCACTTCGAATAATACTGGATCTTTCTCTGCATCAGGAATTTCCGCAGAAATGATTTCATCAATTTCAATTTCATACAAAGAAGAATGTATAGGTGTGGTAAACCTCTCTTTTGCCACTCAACAGACTGTTGTTTGAAAATTTGTGCTATGACATAGTGAAAATCGATTGTTGATTGACCGCGATCCATAATTCCGCACGTACGAGTATGTCATCGCATCCTGGGAGTTTTTCTTGCCTTGTCTTGCCTTGGGCTGCCACACGTTGCTCGCAAAAAAAAAAAAAACGCCGACCGATATTAGGGCGACCTCTTCGTGGCTTTGTAACAAATTTCAATCTGCAATTGATCACTTTGCGTGAAACACACATATGTAAAGTTTTCATTGAATAATTTTCAATAATTTTTCTTTTGAATAGCCGGAATAAAAAAGCAAGCGACCGAAATTGAACGATTCAAATAATTCACAAATCAAAATATTGAAAAACACAACAAACAAAAATTAAAAAAAAAATAACGTGTATGGAAAAGAGTTACTTTTTGCAACTATTCAATTTTCCGACTTTTCCTCATGAAAAGTATAAGGTATTTTGATTTTTAAACCTTCCCCGATCCACAACGAATAACCTCTGAAAATTTCATCAATATTGGTGCAGCCGTTCTCTTAGCGTTACTAACAAACAAACATTCGTTCGTTTGTATGGGAAAAAGAAAAGGGCTGTTTTTAGGGTTTCGCCGGAAATTTTCTTGCCGTAAAAACCATCCTTGAACCTCAACGGCCACATTAAAAAAATAATTATCAAATTTGGTTCAGTCGTATGAAAGTTATGAGTATGTTTGTATGTACATACATTTTAGCGATTAATTTTTATTTTTATAGATAAACCTTTCGTTCAAAAAATTGATTATTTCGTTGACTGAATACCATGTAGTGCCGTCTTGCTTGTATCGAAGGCCATCCACATCAGCGTCCTTCCATTCAGTCATGAAAAGATGGACCAAAGATCCTCTTTGCCTACACAGCACACCAAACAATGATTTCTTGTGGATGTAACGGCGTCTCAACAATCGCTTGTGGATTATAATCTATAATATATTATCTGTACTTCAGAGTAAACGTAAATGAAAACCGATCTATGGTTGTTCGAATTATCGATTCTGCTGCGCGGTTACGATGGATAACGTTAACCGAACCGAACCCAAAAAAAAAACCAACACTCAAAAAATATTTTCTCACTGAAAACTACAAGTCTAAAAAACACCCGTTAGTTTAAGCACAGATTCTAATCACAAAGTAAAAGTTATATATTTTTCTCAAAGAAAAATTCGCAGCACCCTAATGTGCATGCAATTCGACTGCTCGCATTACCATCAAAGCCGAACTTGTTTACTTCCCTAACAGCTAATGGTGCAAGCGATGGCTTGTTGTTGTCGCCTTATTATTACTATATTGTTTTTGCTTTGTATTTTATTAACTGTCTTTGTTTTTGATATCCAATTTTTCGCCTTAATTCATGTAGGTCTTATTCGTTGCTGTTGGCTGTGTCATTAACGGTTTCGCTGCTGTTGGGTTTACATTTACGGAACCGGATTCGTTTGTATAAGCCGTTTGTTTTAAATGAAACACATAAAAAATATATAAAAAAAATACCATAAAACTGCAATAATGTAACTAATCTTACCTCATTTGTGATTGTCGCTATGTGCCAGCGGCTGTGTGTGGTTGTATATGTGTGTGTGCGTGAATCGTCTTTGTTTATAAATAACTCGGCAAAGGAATGTGGTTGCACATACTAAATAGCCAAAGCGTTGTTGCATCTTACTACACTTAATTTCGCGTGAAAAAGAGCTCCCGCTCCAGCCTATGCAAACGCAGCTGATTTAAAAGCATGGAAATTCGAATGAAAAATTAATCAGCGTGCAGCAAGCGAGTTGCGAGCGTTTAACCTATATTGTTGTTGTTGTTGTCGACACATACAGGTGTGTAGATTCATGAATTCGTTGGCCAGCTTGCCAGTTCTCAGCTGAGTGACCAGTAAAATCAACTAAACTAATTACAAGAAATCAGGGTATGACCAATCACGCTTCAAACGCGTATGCGCAGTCATAATGCAACTTTTTGGCTTTTATACCCCACACAGCCTATTTTAAGTTTGGCACGAAAGTTGCAACAGCCAGCAGGAAACATTAGAGACCCTAGAAACTTTACACCTAAATGGGCACAGAGACGAACTGATTTGATTTAGCTTTTAGTGATTTTTTTCTATACTCTGAACTGGGTATATTAAGTTTGTCGCGATGTTTGTAACACCCAGAAGAAAGCGTCGGAGACCCCATTTAGGATATATCTAAATAATTAGTATGTTGAGCTGAGTCGATTTAGCCATGTCCGTCTGTCTGTCTGTCCATCTGTTTGTATATATACGAACTAGTCAATCAGTTTTTAAGATATCGTTTTGAACTTTTGCATATGTCATTTTCTACTTCTTTTCTTTGTCTCGGACCACTATAACATATAGCTGTCATACAAATTGAACGATTGGAATTTAGTGCTGGTATAGAAAACTTTTGCATTTGACAAGATATATTCACGAAATTTTTCTCTAGATAAGGCAGCAATGTAATATCCGAAGAAATTGTTCAGCCAGCCTTAAAAGAAGATGTGCAGCGCGTTTTCTACATTGACGTCGCAGAAGGAACAATTTGTTAGTTCTGCTTTCTCCAGACTTCCCAAGGAAGCAAAGCAAATGGGTCTTGCGGTGTACGAGGGCAAGACGAAATATCTCCTGTCATCAAACAAAGTCAACAGTCGTCGCGACTTTGCTCTCATGTCACTGTTGACAGTCATAACTTTGAAGTTGTTGATAGTTTCGTATGTTTAGCAATCAGCATAAACACCACCAACAATGTCAGCCTGGAAATTAAACGCAGGATAACTTTTGCCAACAGGTGCTACTTCTGACGACATTGACATAGTTCAGCGTATGCGACCCATTACTCGCCGGGGGAAGTAGAGGAATAGGAAGGCCTCCCCTACGTTGGAAGGACCAAGTGGAGAAGGAACTGGCTTCGCTTGGAATATCCAATTGGCGCCACCTAGCGAAAAGAGGAAACGACTTGCGCGCTGTTGTTAACTCGGCTATAATCGCGTAAGCGGTTTCTACGCCAATAAAGAAGAAGAAGACTCTGTAAAGCACCCGAGCCCCGTCAAACACTGCGTCAGGTAGAGATCTGTTTCTCCATGTTTCTTATCCAACCCTTGTAGCTGTAATCCATTGCTATCTCCATTCATTGAAGCTTGTTTCCCTTTCAGCATTCCGCTCCTCCACCGCTAATCGTCTTCCCAGTCTTTTGGACCTGTCGCATACTCTTCTGAGTTAAATGACCATTATCTCTGGTAGCATGATGCCCGCTATAATTCCAACCGCTTCGTGGAATACCGTGCGAAATGTGCACGTGACTCTAATGCCACTGAGCCGCATTGCAAATTTCGTTTTCTTAGCATACGTCTTTTGCTGAAGTGCTGGCCCCCATATGGGCGCCGTGTATATTGATTGATTGATTGATGTTAATCATTATTGCTAGAACGGACGTTACCCGTGTTGTTTTCTCACATATTGTTTATCTGCACTCCTAGATACTTCAGCGCCTTCTGGGTCATGGTACTATGGTCGTTGATGTTTGAGATATCGATATGAAATTGTCCCTTTTTCTGCAAGAAGCTGCTCATTTGTACGAATCGCCCATATTAAACCACTATAGCATATGGTTGCCATATAAACTTAACGATCAAAATCAAGCTCTTGTATGGAAAAGTTTTTTATTTAAAAAGATATCTTCACGAAATTGGCAAATATTGTTAAAAAAAAACTGCTTGAGATCTTGCTTTTATGCTACAAAACACTGTAGAGGGTATTAATGCTTTGGTGCAACCAACGTTTAAGTTAACGTTTTTCCACATTTTTTTTAATCGTTTTTTTGGTTGTCATGTTTTTGCTCTAATAAATTCGGCGCGCTTGTAAATGCGACAGAAAAATAAATTATCACAACAACTAATAATTACGAATGCGGGAAAGCAATTATCACTTTGTTGCATTTTTTGCTTTTGTGTTGCTTATTTTCCGTTTTTTGTTGTTTTCGTTTTTTTTTGACGGATGAGTAAAAGTCGTTTGCACCATAAACGCTGACCCAAAAACAAATTAGTCGCCACCAAGCCAACTGCTTGGTAAATTAGCTAATCACGATGCGGCACCTCAACGTTTGTAAATTCCATTTATGCAATGATTTCACGCTATGATTTAACATACACACGCACACATGCACGCGCTTAGCAATGTTAACTAGCTGGCAAAAGCACTTTGGTTATCACATCTTCTCGCAAATAGTTTTAACAGTTAGATAACTAATTATAGTGGGTGATTTATTATACAATCGAGGGCGACGCAAGAATGTGGAAGTCCAAAAAGCGAAAGTATTGTTGTTGTACATTTGATAAATTGTATCGAGGCCGTTTTGAAAACAACAATGATGTGTTTGTTATTGTACCAGCATAATATACGCCTCCAACAGTTGGAGAACTTTACCTTGAGATAGTCAAGGGTTGATGTAGACCACTCTTGCAGAAATGCTCACCACAGACTGGAGCTGTTGAGAAAATATTTTAGCATTTATTTATGTTTCTAAAAGTCGACCTTTTATGCGTGACCTCTTGAAGCTGCAGATTATAATATAGTACTAAGGCATTCAGTACTAAATTGAAACGATAATGAGTTCCGAAGACATTCTCTAATTACCATCGGTCTTCATTGTTGGCCCTGTTAGTGCCGTTATTAGAATTTGTTATTAGATTCATACATTCATATTGTAGATAAAATAAGATTCACTACCTTATTACGGCGAAGGCTTAGTGTGAAGGGTTCTGTTTCTGCGTCGAAACTGACAATGCGGATTGGGGCTATCTCTCCTCTTCTCTGAATTCTATTCGGAAGCTTAAATGGAAGCCGAATATCGAAGAGAAGCTATTGCCAAAGGTGGGTCTCTCCAACCATGGCAATTAAGGCCATATTGCACATAGTGCTTATAAACAATTTCGGAAGGTGTAGATAAGCGAAAGCTGCTATTAGACCCTGCGCATATGGGTTATTAAAAGAACACATATCTGAACACTCGGATATCCTCACGCACCGGATCACTTGGATCATAGAGTTGCCAAACCGAACTCTGGCGGCTCCGTCTCTGTCCATATAACGATGAGGGAGTTGTGGGTGCGAAGAAGCCGTTGGAGGAGAGTGGCAGTGATCTCCTTTACGGAGCTTCAGACTTCATGACAACTGCAGTGTCTTCTTTTTTGCCCTCAGTCTAACCAGACGTCATCTGCAGACGCTGTATGAAAGAAAATGAAGTGGCCACAACTTAACTTCCTTCTTGGCTGTCACACGTTTTAGAGGTCAAGACTTAGATAGCGCTTATCTTCAAACATCCCATCGAGCTGGCAAGAATGAACATTTGTGTTAGCTACTAAGCGTACTGCTAATTTATAATTTCGAATACAGGAGTTCTTCTTTGCTATGGCTTTCACAAAGTACTACACAAGCATCCAACCTAACACAACAAAGCAACTATTATCAAGGTTAGGCTGGATCTTTTGGCATTTCAAGCAACTTGAGTGATTCGAAATTCTCTTATTTGTCGTAAATAGCAGAAATATGGTTGGACTACCCAAAGAAGAATAATTCTTTACATTGAAGAGGTATTTCAGAGAAGCGCAGAAACAGCATTAAAGGTCTAAGACTACGTTTGCTGCAAAGTCTTTAACAAAAAATAGCTATCAGACCCAAATTATGCGAAAACTAAAGTAAAGCAAGTCTGTCTTACGACGCCGCTGCTGATTTTTCTTTTTTAATGGGCGAATACGATTTGTATTGCAACTATCTCGAAGAACTGGATTACGTGGATGACATTGCTTCCAGGCAATGAAAAAATCGGATGGTTGACCCGAAAATTAAAGTTCCATGCTCTTACAAAATTTATGTAAACTTTTAACTTTTTTAAAACAACTAAGCAGAGTATTTTCAGAAACGTTATTCACTAGAATACATTGAAATAGTTTAATATTTAATTAAAACGTATAAACAACAATCTTCTCTGGACAAACTTAAACCAAATGAAATTTATGAATTTGAATGAAGTGCACATTTTCTACCAACAAAAATTAGTTAAAAGCTGTTGAATGATTCATTTTCTGGTTCAAAATCATTTTATTAAAACTCAAAAAGAAATCTAGCCGCTTCACTTTCAATTTTGTTGCATAGATATCAGTTTATGGCTAGATTTAATTTTCAATTTCGCAAAGCGGCTCCTGCAACCGGTCGTTAACTGCCACTCCAGCGGTTCGGATACAACACTGCATGATCGCCTTGACATTTTCAAGTTGATTGACAGTTCAGAATTCAAACTGGAGAATAAACAAGTTGAAAAAATATTTCATGTTTTGCTGCATTTAAACGATCGCATTTGCTGTTGTTGGTATGCATAGCAACACTGCAATGCGGCTGCGGAAGCAAATGGCACAGAGGGAGCCACTTTTCATTTCAATAAGCTGCGCTCGGCAAACACACGGTGACATAGATATTTAGCATATTTGTAAATATAGCATATAGCATATAGTAAATTCGCCACCGCATGTTGTGTGTGTAAACAATAAATCGTATCCTATTACTTTGTTTTGTCAATTGATTTGCATAATTACCCAGTGGGAAAAGTTTAGCGGCCCAAATATATCTTCAAATCGTTTTTTTATGAAAACACACACAACTTTAATACAATATGCGCGAGCAGTTTTTACTTTGATTTGCTTCATAATTATATAATATATACTAAAATTAAATTTTGTTGTTGTCAAAAAAAAAAATCGTTTTCAGTTAATTTATTTCCTAAATTTGCAGTCAATTTAATTCATGGAGTGAAATATGTTTAGATTTTTAAAGTGGATGGCAGCTCCAATTTGTTTTTAATTACATAATGTTTTTAATATTTTTGATTAATAAAATTTGAATAATATTGATTCGGACTGCCAAAAAGTACATTTTAACATATCTTAATACAAGTCTCTATTATGGCTTTCAAAATTGGCTAATTTTTAGAGCCAGTCTTCTGCAGTTATGACCCACTTCTCTTTACTGATAATTATGAATTTGAAGACTGTAGGCTGCTGAGCTGCATTGTCCATCATCTCTTTTGCAACTCGTCGTCGTTTCTGGAAAAGATTCAGGTATTTTGCACAACAACATTGACCAATATATTTTCGGTCGAGTCATAAGCGAAGACGATATCCTCAACTATCTCGCTAATGCTAACACGACAATCTTAACCGTTTTTTCCAACTTTTACGATATAATTGTCATTAATAGCGGCGGTTGCACAATTTTCATGAGACAAGGTTTCCATGACTTCATGACCTCAAATGAACGCTCAAAAACACTTCTGAAGCATTCTCAATTGTATCGTTTTTCCGCGTTAAAAATCGCCAGCAAAACTTTCCGCCATGTAAACAATCAGTTTCCAAATGCAGTAGCCCGAGTAAAATTTAGTTTAGTTGGTCTATATGGCAAACATTTTTGCCCTCTAACTAGATTTTAACGAACCTAGTGTAAAAATGCAACTCAGATAGTGTTATTACTATTTAATATTTTGTAATATTTAGACGTACGGCGACCTTTGTACACTCAAAACTTTAGCTTATATTAATGGAGAACTTTAGTCTTAAAATTACGAAATTGCCTAAATTAAAGACATGTCGAAAAATTAACTTCACCTCTAGGCTGGGCGCATGTGTGATTGTATTTTATGCTTTAATTTTTAGAGATGGCAACTCTGAATAAAGACTTACTGATTACTTTCTGGAAAGTTTTCAAAACTATTGAATTATTTTTTATTGTTAGCAAAGTAAAGCAGAATAAAAATCAGTTAATGAAAGTACTCTAAGCATGAACTGGTAATGTTCTAATCTTGTTTCAGTTGAAAACAGTAATTTATAAGCCATATGAACAACATTTTCGTTTGTATTTTGGCGATTCATTACGGTTTAAGCACAAACAGCGAAACACAATTTTATTGTTTCGAAATTGTATTAAAAATGTTCAAAATATGCTTTCCTACCTATAAATGTTTATATTAATATGAACAAAAAAGTAAGACTTTGTTCATAACTTTACATTTTTTAATTTATTCCTCAAAGTTTCCATCTTCGAAATAGTCGTTAAAGCCAATTTCCGTAGTAGCCTTCAATGCACGTATCGATGCACGTTTAATCACTTAAATTGACTAAAAACGGTTTCCACGGAGCGATCGTTTGAGTTTGCTGAATACTCAGCAGTCATATGGTGCTGAATCAAGCAAATGCGGCATCATATTGGCTAAAGATTTGGCGAAAAACTCAATTCAGTATGGGAAGGAGCATTGTCGGGGTGCAAAAACCAAGGCCCATAATTCCATCCTATTTTTAAGCATAGCTTCCAAAAACGACACATAACACTTAAGTTGTTGACAATACCTAATTCGATGTGCACGAGACTTCGATAAGCGAAGAAAAGTTTAAACATAACCTTAAATTTTGAATTGCTTTGACATGGTTTTTTGTGCTTCGGCACGCCTTTGCCACAATATTCGGTCGATTGATCATCCATTTCCGGGTCGTAAGCATAGATCCAACACTCATCGCTAGTAAAAATACTTAGCATGACATCGTGATAGTCGGAAAGCATTATTTCATAGACGTTAACGCGACGCTGTTTTTCGTAAAAATTGAGTGATTTTGGAATCAATCGTGCTTTTAGTTTTCTTAAAACCAAATGATTTTTCAAATGGTATTCAATGGTTGGTTCACTGCTATTGCGATATTCTAACGACGCCAGTAAGATTTTTTGTGGCCGTCCTGTTCGTAGTTCGTCGTCAGCGCGTTCTCAACCTTCTTTGAATACTTTGCTCTAAACAAAAACACTTGCTTGCGACAAAGAATTTTCATTGAAGTCCTTTTCCAACATTCTGAACATTTCAGCACCAGAAATTTGATTCCGTACACAAAATTTAATGCAGTTTCTTTGTTGAATAATTTTACTCCTCGTACAAATCACCGAATGCACTTTATGTACTTCAGAAAGATAAGCATATATTTAGTGTTCAATTATTGATTATGATTATTTTCATCTGACCTTTGACACAGATATCACTAACAGTGATACAAACCTAGAAAAAGAAATATTGCGACGAATTTTCGAATTAAATTGTCGTTCATGCAGAATTGAAACTAATTACTCAGTTGCTTTTTCCAGCAGTGTATTTCCATCGTTATTATTGTCACAACTAATTAGCAGCGATTATTTCAATTACAGCACTTTTAGTGGCATAATTCTGCTCATATCGCTGTTCAGCTATACCAATACAAACTAACGGTTAATGCCGATTCTGAACACATACTAATTAAATAACAGCAAAAGCGTCTGTTGATTTTGCTGCATTTTCCGCTTACAAAACCACAAACTAATCGCATAGCTTCGACAAACAGTTAGATCAATAAAAACAACATATTTAAGTATTAATAATTTACGAATATTTGTATATAGTAATTATAAATATATATGTATGTGTATGTATATGGATTGCGACTTTATGTTACGGCGCGCCAATCAAAAGAAGGTTACCAAAGGAATGACGTCTGCATATCAAAATTGTGGAGTTCAATTGCAACTCTCAGCTGAAAACACGCTTAGCAACGTCATAAATGCTGTACACATATATAAATATATTTATACATATCCACATATTTACATATGTGTGTACATGTGGTGCCTTCATATTGCACCAACTAGCATGCACAAATATCTGCAAGTCTTCAAAAGTTGCATGCGCGCTTTTTAAATCAACCTCATGGCTTGGCGCTGCAGTCGCCGCAAGCTGTGCCGCTGACAACCTTTGTTAAAGTCAGTCTGAAGCTGCATAAATTTGAAAATAAAAGTGAGCAGCTTTAATTTTTATTTCTTGTTTGTTACCTTCTGATGTGAGGTTTTTATTTTTGTTTTTACTTTGCCGTTTTGCTCGACTGCCATTAAAGAGTTTGTTGGCTTACCACTTACCGAAGCCGACGATCAAGTGGTGGAGATGGCATCGACTCCTGCCAGAAAAATTCCAGTGTTAAATGCCACTCGATGTACTTAAAAGTATTCGCAAAAGCAAAAAAAAAAAAAGTAACAAAAGCAACAATGAAAATACCAAAAACTAAAGACAAGGGTGTGCACTTACATATCGAGTATACAGATGCGCATATGTATCAGCAGCTGGGAAACGTGCCGGTAGAAAATTCGTGATATAAAATTATTTTCGACTTTCGAGTGATGTTTGTGCGATTTTGGAAATTTTTTACCTTTGTACCAGGAAAAGAGCCAAGAAAAATTCGGTTTGATAGTATTTTTAATGAAATTATTCGAACTAAAGTATAGTATGCCAGTGACTAATGGTTCTAGATATCTCAGCTTAATTGCATTTCATATTAATACCTGAACACGATCAAGCTTGGGAACAGTAAGTACTTATTCTAAAAGACTTCAAAAAAACTTTGACGAGATGACTGAAATCAAAGTCTTGGATTAACACTAAGGCTGGGTATCCTTCTGATTCCCTTGAGCAGATCGTGAAGAGTGAAGCGTGTTTAGTGCTCTATAATTAGAACTAATTTCTTACTATTATAAGGTTTAAATATAATTTCTCGATTAGGTTAAGTATTTACGAGCTATTCATCGCCAATGTTGATGTCTAAAAACCAAGAAATAAAAAAAAATAAAAAAAATTCCAAAGGAAAAAAAAAATGTTAGTGCAGCAAATTTCCTACAAGACTGAACTTTGTCATTTCAAATGATTTTTTTATTGAGTTAAAAAATTGTAAAATATAATATATATAACGATTCGCTTTGAAGTAGTCAAATTTCAACCTATAATATTTTTTAAACGGTTTGGTTTACGAGAGGCCATTTTGTGGAAAGCAAAATATGGAATTTTTATTTGATATTAAGCAAAATTCTGAAACCCGTTAGGAGGAGGACCTTCTCGTTATAATTTATAATTCGACTCGGAGAACCTTAGAGGTATCTATCAAACAAACTTTTAGAATACGAAGCGAATACATAAAAATATTAGTTTTTTCACCCATCCTAATGTCTATTATATTTTGGAAAAAAACTACATCCATTACTCATGTTTTTTCGTCTAGCCTCAGAATTTTGGAAATTATATCAAAATAATGGTCTCTTTTTGTAGCAATTGACGGTTCTCTAATAACAACATTTGTAATAATTCATTGTCCCATCCAATTTCCAGCAGCTCTGCCTTTAGCTTTCAAGAAACAATATTCTGATATAAAGTATTTTATTGCTAAAACTCGACCGATGAGTCATAAATATTTAATTTTACATTTTAATTGATGAAATAGCTCCAATACGTACCAACGATCTTTAGCATTAAACAACTTCTTCTGTTTTTGAGGTAGATACCGATTACGCGGTTTTAGCCGTATTTACAAAAGCGTTCTTCATTTTCGTTGTTTTTCGCCAATTGGAGATTCCAATTGTAGGTAGGTCCTTCCCACCTGGTCTTTCCAACGGAGCACCCTGACGGTTACTGCGTCGAATACTTTCAGAGCTGGAGCGTTTTCATCCATTCGGACGACATGACCTAGCCGACGGTAGCCGCCGTTTCTTAATTCGGTTAAATATGTCAATGTAGTCGTATATCCCGTACAGCTTATCGTTCCATCGACTGCGATACTCGCCGCTGCCAAAGCGCAAAGGACCATAAATCTTTCACAGAACATTTCTCTTGAAAACTCAATTCAACATACATATGTTGTCAGCGTCCATGCCTCTGCACCATCTAGCAGGACGGGGATGATGAGTGACTTGCAGAGTTTCATACTTATTCCTGAGAGATGACTTTACTTCTCAATTGCCTACTCAGTCTGAAGTAGCACCTGTTGGCAAGAGTTATTCTATGTGGTATTTCGAAGCTGACATTGTTGCTGGTGTTAATGCTGGTTCTAATATAGTCGAATTTATCTACGACTTCAAAATTATGACTATCAACAGTGACATGGGAGCCAAGTCGCGAGCGCGACGACTGTTTGTTTCATGTATCTCCGACCATACTAGCCTCGTTCATTTCCAGACCCATTTGCTTCGCTTGATATCAATATCATCGGCATACGCCAGCAGCTGTACACTCTTTTTCTTCAGTTTTCGCACACTACTCTCGATAAGGTACATATTATATAAGATATTAATGATGCTTATCTCACAGTAAGTTGGACAGATTTTGGCGCCTCTTTAAATTCCAATCGTTCGGCATGCTTCATCCGGCCATATTTTGCAAAGAAGCTTATGCATGCCTCTTATCAGTTCTTTGCCGCCGGCAAGCCATCGACCCCGCCGCTGTTCTTCAAACAGATAATTGCTATTTGAACCTTTTCATAATCGGGCCATGGATCGTCCTCTCCATCGTCATCGATTGGGGAATCGGGTTCATCTTCTCCTTGTGTTATGCTTTCACAGCCAGTCGACATATTACAGAAGTGTATGAGTCACCGGGGGGGTTGTACAGACTCCGAACTTGAAACCTTCAGCTAAAAATATAATATGTACAACAAAATGTGTATAAAAAAATTAGCCGCAAGGACACCCTATACTTCTTGCGCCCTAAGCAATATATTTCCCGAGCAAATATTTTTAAATGATTTAATACTAAATTTTAACAATACAAAGTCTTATCAAACGTATTCATAAAAACTTGTATATGGTAAATGGGAAAAATCTGTTTGGTATTTGTTATAGGTGCTGCAGATTACAACTTTCCTATAGCTTTTTGAAAGAAAATGATAAAAATTTCTGTTTTATAACAGAGTGGAATGCTTGACTGTTTTTAAAAACAAGATGGGTAATAAATTAGATAAAGAACTAAAAGCCTGCAATTTGCATTTTAATTTGGAATATTTTACAATGACAGTCAAATGAAATATTAAAAAAAAAAAATTTATTTATGTCTTATTTAACATGCATGAAACACAGTCTCTTTTATTTAATGTCGAATTGACATAAACTTTATGTGTGCTTCTTAAATTAAATTGGCTCCATAAGATCCAATTTTCTGGGTTCACAGCTGCAGTTGTGACGTATTTTGAAAATTTTATTAATAGAAAACTGCAAGCAACTACTTGAAAATAACCAGTAATTATGAATAATCATATATAATTTATTCGCTTTTGAATATTGACATTTCAAAGCACGGATTTATGCCAGCTTAGGCTTTTCACAAGTATCAAATGCCATTCACGAAACTTTGGCTTGCAAAAACTGAGCGCGGTAAGACTTTACTTTCCACTGCAGAAAAGTCGCCAACGTTGCCGTCGCTACTGTGGCTGTACAATGTTAAAGTGCCACAATAGTAATTAAACTTTGGCATTTTTGAACTGAAATGCAGACAAGATAGCAACCAACAGCCAGCAGTGCGTGGCCTTAGACTCCAGCCATGCATGTTTGCATATAAAAATGTTTACATCAATACATATATAGTATATACTTACGTGTATGCATGTAGTACAGTTGTAGACATGAAAACGTATGAACTAAAGCGCACTCATGCCGCTGTTGCAATACGCTCTTGTTTACATATTTTATTTACATTTTCTTTGCGATGGGCTTCAGCTTCAATTTCTGCTGTTCCTACAACGTTTTTTTCGTCCTCTTCTTCTTCTTCTATGGCTAACCACTGCTATTTTCGCGCACTCGTGGTGTTTGCTTTCATTTAAGTTGATAAATATTGGCTGAGCGCATGCGATCTGCATGAAATGCTGCAATCCATACGTGTATGCGTGCATTTGTTTGCCACTATTTGTTTGCATTTTTCATCTTTCATGGCTTGCCATTAAATTCCCTTTCCTTATATATAAATTTGAGCGCACGAGAGCGCAGCTTGCAACAACTGTGCTTGTGTGTGTGTGTTGGCAATACAAGTTTGCTGCTTAAGTCTTTTGTTGTGCGCAAATGGGCATTTGTCGCGTTCGGTCGAGCGCGGTCGCCTGTCATTCGCGCTTGATTGCAATTTGGCGAGTTCGCTGCTTAAGTCTTTTGTACGCCAAGCGCAGAGCACTTCCACCTGGCACAGGCCAAGGCGCTTGCATATGTTTTGAAGTGTGTAAAAGTTATAAATCTTCTATTTTAAGTACACACGGGAATTTCCAAGCGACTTTTGTGATTTACTTTTCTATCATAACTCTTATACGTGTGTCTGTATGTATGTTTGTCCGTGCGCATGTTTTTGGCAGCGCGTACAGCACACTAATTCAATATCAAACAGACAATCGGTGGCAAGCTCCGTTGACATTGTTGCCTGCTTCTTTTATGGTCGCATAGCCGACAGCGTCGACCGCAGGCGCAGCCAATGCCGCAGTCGCAGTAGTTGCAGTCAGTTGAAAATAGTAAACAGCCTCGAGTTAAAAGCCATTAAGGTGTGTGTAGTAGGTAATTGGCGCGCCTTAAATTGCTTGTAGTCAGTGTTGATGATCGTGTGCGTTCGCGCAGCGCACGAAGCTGCATTGTTGTTGCGCTGCGCTCATTGGCGCTCATTAGCGGCAACTTCCTTCTTCTCCACGCACACAAACACACACACAAACGCACAGAAATAAAGCGCACTCTTGTTGCTTAAGCTCTTGGTCAACAGCAACAACAAGTTGCGCACCTCTCACACTGTGCGGCGACTGCGCAGCTCGCTGTTGCCGCCGACTTAACAGCTGTGCACTGGTTATTGGCACCAACAGGCAGGCAGACAGACAAACAAGCTGGCAGCCTAGCAGCCTACAACCTACAGTTCGCTCGAGACATTTTAGTCTTCAAACTTCAGTACGCCAGTTCACCAGCCGCTAGCCAGTGTGCGCCGTCGTAGTAAGTCTTCATTCTACAATTAAGACGATAGTCTATAATTTTCTTGTGTTGTTTGCTGCTATCCATTGTCTAGTCGTGTTGGCTAGCTGCGGCTCGTGATAGACCTTGCGAGTCTTCAGCGCTTGGTGCGCTCATCATTTTGCCATTTCTTGCTCGGCTGGCAACGAAACCAAAAGTGATTGTTAAGTGCGCGCATTACCGTGAAGTGTGCCAGTGCCTGTTTGCCTGCCAATTCGCTAGTCAGTCATTCAGCCAATACAGCGTACGATCTGTTTGCCGTTAGTTGGTTTTTATTTTTTTTTCTGTTTTTTACTTGTGCTTAAAATGATTGTTTTGAGACTTTATTGAGTGTGTGTTACCTTGGAATGCATCGTCCAGTGGCGGCGAAGGCAACAACAGCAGCCGTACGCAGTTACACCCAAAGCGATCGTGTTGTGATTTTGGTGTTTTTTGTTTGTAATTGCAAAATTTTTTTTACGTGTGTTGCAAGTTTGAAAATTCGCGCTGAATACGCGATATTTTAATACTATGTGTTGTAGTAGTTTTTGTGATTTTTTTTGACAAATAAATTTTCTTGAAACAACAAATTTTTTGAGTTTAAGCTAATTTTCTTTTACTTTTCGTCATTTATTTTGCTTCCATTATATATGTAACTTTTAAGTACAAAAACCAATTTTTTTAATGTTTACATTTTCTTGAAGCGTTTTCCGTTTTTTCTATAAATTGCTTGTGTAATAATTTTTAATATTGAGTAAGTTGTATTTATTATTATTTTTTTTTTGTTTTGAGTGCAACAAAACTTATTTTTTCGAAGTCTAATTATTATATTTCTAATTATTTTTT
>NW_017537156.1:296943-346520 GCF_001853355.1 Bactrocera latifrons
TATTTTTATTTTTATTTGAATTTTTTTTTCTTTTATTTGCAAAAGTTTTTATACGCTTTTAAATTATTCGTTATTTTTTAATTTCCATTAATAATTTGTAATTTAAAATCGCCTCTTCACTGTAAACTTTCCATCTTAAAATACGTGCGCGACACTAAATGAACAGTTATTGCACGGCATTTAGTAACGAAATTACTCGGCAATTACAACAACATATGTTCCGTGTGCACTACAAATTTAAAATGCAAACTACACCAAAACACAACAAATTTTTCGCAAATTTTATAACAGTAATTAAAAGAGCGCGCTGCCTGCAAAAAATCGGTCGATCGGACTAAAAAATAAAATTGCATATTTTCGAATAAAAAATAAATGAAATGCAAAACATTTTTTGCATTTCTAATTTAATATATATTTTTTGTCGTTATTTTGAGTGAAAAGTGAAAGTCGCAAAACTGTTGAACAAAATATTTGACGGCTAAACAATACATTCAGCGGACAAATAGACATATCGCAAGCAAAAACTCTAAATACCGTACTGTGTGCATGAACTCTGTGTGTTGTTGTTTGACATGTTTTGTTTGCAACAACATATACGAGAAAAAAATAAAAAAATAAAATAAAATTTTCTATTTAATTTTACTTGCAACTGCAGGTGTACATTAAATTGCGGCCCGCATTCAAACGAATATTGAATATTGAGCAGCGAAAGGAGTTGATAATCAAATATTCAGTGCACAAAATTTACAACAATAATAACAAGAAATTACAACAAAAAAGGCGAATATGTTGCTGAAAATGTAAGTATGAATTGAAAATTTTAAAACTGTTATTGCATCACTGCAACTATAAATTACATAATCGTGCGAGAAGGATCTCATGAGGGTTATCGCTGGCGCATACCTATTTTTGCAAGGCTGGCCTCATGACCTTTAAAATAGTTCGATATTTTTTTGTGAGCTAACAAAATTCTTTACAACGAAAATTAAAATTTAAATAGAGATTTAAATGCAATAAGTGGGAACAAAAATTGAAAAAAAGAAAAGAATTATAATAACATCTTTAAGAAAAGTAAAATTAAATTTATTTAGAAAAATAAAAAAAAATTAAATTTTTGATTAAAAGAATATCTAAAAAAGTAAAATTTAATTTAAAAAAATTAAAATTTGGTTAAGAACAAATCTTTAAGAGAAGTAAAACTTAATTTAATTAAAAAAAATAAAAATTTTGTTAAAAAGAATTAATTTGAAAAAAAAACCTTTAAAAAAGTAAAATTTAATTTTCCTTGTTTATAAAATAGAATTTTTCGTTCCTAATGTGTATAAATATTAATGCATAAAATTGCTTCGAAACAAGTTCGGACTTCCTATTGAAATACATAAGTCAATTGAGACATAAAAAAAGCCTAATAGCTCACAGTTCGACACAGTTACGTTTATCAAAATACGAGTTTACCTTAATTTATTCTATCTTAAATATATAGAGTTAAGCTTAAGAAAGTGAAAACGATAACAGCATACGAGCACAGATTTAACTTCGAAGGTTCTGCAAAGTTTATGTGCAAAGGCAAAATATTACAAATGGGATACGGCTTATTCGACCATTTTTGAAGCAGCTTGTATAATGTCGACCCTCTTAAGAAACCCACAATAGTTTGTGTTAATGTAAATACTTCACTAATTATTATTACTTATTGAGTCTAATATTGCATGTCAACATTAATATCGGAAATTGGTATAGGAATGTATAGAGCGCCTGACTAGTCTATCAGATCTTAACTAAGTGCACATTTTCTGGAGGCCTGGCCACAAAGGTATAGCCGGTAATGAATTGACTGATGAACTCGGCCGAATTGCCGCTTCTGTGACAAGGAGCCTGAAACTCCAGAATATCTGCTAATTGACTGTACAGCAGTCTGTACATGGAGGATAAAGACCTTTGGATTCATGTTTCCAACTATAGATAGCACCTAGCAGTATATTGGAATTTATCATTATGTTAGGGTTAAGGAGTCGTTTTGACATTTGGAGAGAGCAAAATAGATCTAAGTCACGGTGCCAACCTCATTTATTTCTCTAATGTAATCTAAGTAAAATCATCTTTATGGTCTCAAATTTCATGGCGGACTAAGCACAATAACAGAAGCATCCTAAGGATAGCGTAATTTGTTCAAATTTTCTTCAAAACAACTGTGTTCGGGCGGTTATTGGAGAGATATGCAAGTATAATGTTATCAGCAAGAATTTAAAACATACTGTCTTTAATTTTTCCATCATTTTTTTAAGATTTAACGACATTCATTCAAAGCTTTATAGCACAAAAGTACTTGTGGTCGCTTTAAAGAAGTCTTCTAAATCATTTTTTGTACAGAAAAATCGCTACATGCATGACTACGGAATAGTCAGCATATGCGCTAATCGTCACCGTAAATGCAAAATGACATAAAATTACTTTTCATATGTAAGTTTGCAGGAGAAGGAAAAACGAATATTAGAAACCACTCACATTGAAACCAAATTTGAGTTTTGGTTAAAAAATTGTTATATATTGGTTATTATATCTGGCCGGGATCGATGTTCGATGTTCGATATTCGATTTTTTTTTTTTTTTTTTTTTTTGATGTTAGCATTTGAGGTGACGATATGTACCTAGCCACCAAATGAAATCAGCCACCTCTACAACATTACTCATCCAAAATCTGCCATTTTATGAGCTAACTCTGTTGAAAAGTCTAAGCGCAATCTATAATTTTTTACCACTGAGTCGGATTTAGTTATCCAATACATGTAAGAACTTATTAAGAATTTATTTTATGTATTAAATCGGAGCAAAATGCTAATACCTAAAGTCCAGTATGTAGTATAAGCATGCTAACTGAATAAAAAAAAGGCTAGCAAGCACAAGGTGTCGATGAAATCTCGTGTTAAACAAGAAAATTAAATTAAAATTAATATTTTAAGCACAAAGCAAGTCTTGCATATGAACTCAATATACCGTTATGTAGTAGCTGGTATGTAAATGCACGCATACCTTTCAAAGCAACTATTTTGTAGTCATCAAGAATGCATTTCATTTTTCCATCAAGTTTGCCTTCAATCGCTCAGTGCATTTCTTGTCGCTGACGCTGCGAAGAAACTCGTTTTGCAGCCAAACACACGAGCAACGGTACACGTACGTGCGAAGCACCCATATAAGCTTGAGTGTGCGCGTGTGGAAGGCAATGGTGTGCGCATTGAAGCGCGGGTGTGTGGCCCGGGTGGAAACTGCATGAATTATGGGCGCGTTCATTCCCACATAATTGTGAGTTTTCGCGTCGCTCACTCAGACATCACACCACTGAAGGTGCCTAACAATGACTGTTATGTGTTTATCTGTAAGCTTTTATATATGCATATAAGCATGTAAGAGAGTGTGTGTGTGTGCATGTCTGTCTGCTGAATCATAAATTACGACTGCATTGATTAATTTTGTGCAAATTACTTGTTTAACTGAGCATGAATGTTATATTAACCGTATGGTTTGCCAAAAGAAAACGGTAAACCTGCGTATGTACAGATTAAATCAACGAATTTCTAATGCTCATCAGGCAGCCAGCCGACTTATGTACAAAGATATGTGCGCTTATGCTGCCATCATGCTTATTGAGTAATAAACTGCACTGCCAAGCACCGACACACACATACAGCTACGATGGAAAACATACACATACATACAAGTAAATGTATAATTTATATAATCCGCTCACGCTCAGCTTCCCGCCAACTCGCCCACTTACATGTATTACAAATATAAATATTATATGCAATGAAACTTCCGAATTTTCAATTTGGGTTGAAGCGGAACTCTACCTACAACAACAACAGCAACTACATGTGGCAAAAGCATGTTATGAAAAACAATTTAGCAGCAAAAATAAACAAAGCACATCAAAGAGATTATGTGTGCAATTAAAAAATAAAGATAACAAAGAAAAAAAAACAGCAAAAATAACGAAAACAAGAAAAGCCGTGAATTTCGGTTACACCGAAGTTATAATAACCTTCACAGGTGCATTTTTTCTGGCAAAGGGTACAAAAAATTTTGTATCTTTTGTATGTTGATCAGTTGACTGGAAGTTATATGCTAAATGGTAATTTATTCTAAGGTTATCTACTTAAAAAAAACGTACAAGTTTATTTTGTACGCTTTCACTTTAATACCATGTTCAGACCGAAAATTTAAAAGATTAGATTGCAATTAAGCATTTCATAACCCAACAGTGTTCTTACTGCCGTGGGAAAGATTAAAAAACAGCTGTTTTTGGCATTCAAAAATTCACATCAATCAATATTTATGAAAATAAAACATTGTCATATAGTATTTTGTAATAAAAGCCGTATTCTTTGAAATATTTTCCACATTGTGGAAATAATGGACTCATTTTTTCATTTGCGAAGTCGATTTTCAGGTGAAATTAGATCCATTGCTGTAAAAAAAATTTGTTTGTTTATATGTTTTCCCTTTGTAGTGTCTAAATCAGCTGTTATAATGTAATAGATTTCCAATGCTGCCAAATAAAAGTCGGAGTCACACAGAGAGATTTAGCGTGGATCAGTTTCAAATCACTCCGATGAAGTGATTTTGAACTGTCATTTTTGAATGGCAAAATCTTGATAAATTTCTAAGATTAGTGGGATAAACCACTCAGCAGCCGAAATCGTGTGATTAAGTGTCGATCTGAACTTGGTATAAGATCTCAATATAAAATTCGTCAAGTCGCTCCATGCGTCAGTCCGAGTTGCTGCTAACGGCGCCGAAACGACTCTCCACGGTCTTTTTGTACACTCTCAGCTGCTATATTTGCTTCCCTTCTGATGGACGTGGTCTATTAATCGAATATTATCCAATAATGAATGCTGCGTCTCAAAATGGGTGATGGTGTTGCGTTTAGTATGCTAATTGGCCGACAATGTTGACCATGAGTTGAGTGAAGCGCGCGAAACATATTCTTTACAGAACGAGAATTTTCATAATAATGTTGAATGATTTTTAAACGTTGTTCAGACATAAGTATTTCATAATAAGTGTTAGACCATCCTGGATAAAAATAATTGGACAGCTCCAGATGACTCACGCGTGATCTGTCCAAAAAATGCTACTGAAGAGAGTCCCTCTACTTAAATGAGTCAATATAATGGTAGGATCAGCACTATTTCTTCGGAGATTGTAGCAATGCCGTTAGTGCTTAACATTTGCCGAATTTTTCGAAGATAACTTGTAAACTAAACAAATTTTCCCTGCTATATTGGTCCGATTTGCACAATTTCTTTGTTGATTGCATTATTGCCTTAAAATGAATGAAAATTTTTTCCATACATGCACTTGATTCCGATCGTTCAGTTTGCAAGGCAGTTATGTGCTTCAGTAGTCCGATATTGGCGGCTTCAAGAAATGAGCCGCTTTTTGCTTAGAAAAGGACGAGTGCACGATTCAGACCGAAGTTTTAAAAACTAAGGGATTAGTTTGCGTATACACAGACACATATACCCACATTTTTAAATACATGCTTTTAAGGGTCTCCGACGGTTCTCTTTATGTAAAACAAATTTCGTAGCAAACTAAATTTTCCCTGTTCAGGGTATAAAAGCAACGCTAATAATAAAAAAATAACAAAAATGTTGAAAAAAAAACAATTCAGCTAAAAAAATAGCCGTCAATTAACGAGCGCTAAAAGGAAAATGTTTATAATTACAAATATTTGTTGTGGCAGTGAGTGTGTTTTTTTTATTTTTTTTTTTTTGTATGTTTTGCTTTTAACCGCAATGTGCAGCTTATGAGCTCATACTCAAATATTATGACTGCACTTTGCAGTAGTTTACAAATCACCTTTTTTATTTGAGGGGTTTTCACACATTTTCATACTGCGGGAATTTTGTGGTAATAGTTTGATAGCTCGAAAGAAATAGCTTTATTCTGGCATGAAATTAAAAGTTTGCAATATAAAATCAATGTAACTGTATTTGCAGTTGTAAATGTGAAATTAAAATCGAATCGAATAAAAGCGATACAACCAATTTTCTGTATATACATATATACACAGAAGCTTGTGTATATTTGAGATTAAATATATTAGTTTAACTAAAATAACTTTTAAAATAATACAAATGTATTTGTTTTGGTAAACAGAAATGTTAAGTGGAAAATGTTTTTTTTTTTTTTTTTTTTTTTTTTTTTTATTTTTTTTTTTTTTTTTAAAAAAATTTTATTTATTTAAAAAATTTTTTTTTTTTTTTTTTTTGAAAGCTCACAAAGTAACTTATTTTTAAAAAAAAATGCATATGAGTAAATAAATTTGTTGTCTGCTTGTCATAAATAAATTCTTCTTCTTCTTAATTGGCGTAGACACCGCTTACGCGATTATAGCCGAGTTAACAACAGCGCGCCAGTCGTTTCTTCTTTTCGCTACGTGGCGCCAATTAGATATTCCAAGTGTAGCCAGGTCCTTCTCCACCTGGTCCTTCCAACGGAGTGGAGGTCTTCTTCTTCCTCTGCTTCCCCCGGCGGGTACAGCGCCGAATACTTTCAGAGCTGGAGGCTCTACTCTCATAATTTAATCAACGAAATCGCAGCTTTCATATGTGCGATCCAAGCGCTCATAATAGATATCTTTGGTCATGTCGCCCTTATCCTCCATCGATATGCTGCAGAAGCCCGCTTTGAAGCGGATTGTGGCTAGACGTTTGTCCAACGAGGTGAATGTCAAGACAGCGCGATAGAGTCTCTCTCACCATGAATCCCACACCGAATTTGCGCTCCTTTATTTGGCCATTGTAGTAAATGCCACAAGCCACATTGCACTTCTTGGACGTTGATGATGTCAACTGTTACTCTAACGAGGACATAAATCAGCTGGGCAGCGGCTCCTTCTTAATTAAAGAACCAGACATTAAAGGTGTATGCCCTTAAATCATAATGCTCAACACATTTGCAGTGGTTGTTATTAAAAGGGGGTCATGCGAGGCTTGTGTGATCTTTTCATTGTGGGTGTTTTTTTACTACTTGTGCTATATGTAAAAAAATCATTTCTGGACGCTCAAGGAACTTTTCCCACTTGCGTGAACTTCTATACACGGCTTCATCCTCGAAATATACTAAGGGTTTCAGGGGCCTTGAACATATACATGATTAAGTAGCGCTGAACATCTACACGTTCTTAGGTTAGGTTAGGTAAATCGGCTTATTTTTCATGAGACTTTATGTAATACTCTAAAATGGCAAATTAAATCCTTTTGCAAATTTAGGAGCTACAACATAAACCCTACCTTATGTGTAGGGAATAAAGGAAGGAGACTTTAAAAAGTCACAAAAAATTTTAAGTCAGTTTGATAAGCTCTTATCCAACTAGTTAACTGTTCACTATTCCAGCCAGAGTAAAGGCGAACCTATAAGTCTGTCTAAGGATTTGACTGCTAAATGTCATGGATTATGTCATATCCGATTATATGAAACTCTACAATTAGTCAAAACAATATGAAAATGTTGTCTGGCTTTGGGTACTATAATCTTAAATTAAAATTTTCTTTGGGAAATACATTTAGTATGTATCCTCAGGAATAGAATTATGCTATAAGATACATAAGGGACGCCTGCAGTTCAAGAAACAAAATCATGTCGACTTTTATGCGAACAAACTAATGTTATTGAAAATGTATATCTAAAATACGAAACACGATCGCAGGAAATTACTGTTTTAACCATTTGAGATGATTTAAAGCAGCCCAAAAAACAAGGTCAAAATATTGTCTCGAACGAACTTCACGACATTTCATTCAAACTTAGTCCATTGTGCTCAAATGAAACAGCAAGTTTCCCTAAAGACGAAGCGTTTTAATAGGCCTAAACGCATACAAACTCCTTAAATAATTCATTATTGGAATAATTTTGAAAAGCACTGTGCTAAACATCGAAGTAAAGTAAGACAAAAACAAAAAAAAAAAAAAATACTTACTTCTTCCAAAATGTTTTTTCTGCACGAACGCCTTGACTTATTAACCGCGCAAATTAAAGCATTTATTATTGCTACAATTGTAGCTCGGCACACGTTCAACGCTATTTTAAGCTGCCACAAATAAATCAAGGTGTTATTTGAGTTTGCCAAACTTAGCTCGCGCGCCTTTGTAGCTTCGACAATTGGCCAAAATTAAAATGCATTAAATAAAATTAATAAAAATAAAAAAAAAACAAAAAAAAAAACAAGAAAATGTTCGAAAAAATTTCGTGAGTCACTGACATGAATTTAATCATTTAATTTCTGAACACACATACCTATATGAGCACGCATGTATGCAGGCACGAGCAGTCGGAGCGGTCAAATGGAATAAGCGCAAAAACCTCGAAGGTTAAGTGGCCTCTTTTATTTAATTTGCTTTTTTCTTATTCATGATTCTCTTGTTTTTCCAATTATAAACTGAATCAGTTGCATGCTGCTTACAGCAACTCAAATTTACCCTTCAACTATGAATAAACCGCTTAACTATGCAGCGGCATAAACGCGCACACACACACTGCCACGTATTTTGCTTTGTGGCGAAACCCTTCTTCAGGCCAACACACACCTTTGCAGAAATGAAAATAAATATTAATAACAGGCAGCAACAGCAAACAGCGCGGAATGCAGCGCAAAAACGTGTCTGCGCACTTATGCAGCGATGGAAAATATTTAAATTCATATTTATACAACTTGTTTTGTTGTTGTTATATTACTTATAATTCACATTCACATCTTTTTGCTCGCCAACTAAACACAGCGGCGTGTGAGTGAGTGACTGTCAAACGCATCCACAAGGCGCAGCACACACATACCTATACATCCATACACATATACACACACATATATGTATATATACATACATTATCCATATGCAATACGAATGCCGACCGCTTTGTTCATTCCGCAATCACTTGCACTTTCAGTCTTTCCAACACCAACTACTACTGCAACAACAAAAACCTTAATAAACCAGAAATTACGTTAATTTGGGTTGTACCGCCACTACAATACCCTTCACAATGAACAAAGCAAAGAACTTAACCGTTCCAGCTTCTATGGCAGCTACTATGTGCTATAGTAATCCAATCTGAGTAATATCTTTGGAGAAGGCGACGGTTTCCATTTCCACGGAAATTTTCCCTTTTCTTGCTAGCTCATCAGCATTGCAGTTTACTGACACTCATATCGGTCTTATCACAAATACACTCAATGGTATTATTTGACCAGCCCAGAACGCACTGTTAATGAGTTCAAGGCTGGTAACGACGCTCTGCTGTCTGAGCGAGTGGGCACTTCTATGAAGCAGGCTGCACTCAGGAGCAGCAGATCTACCACTACCTCAATGGCGACGATTTCGGCTTGGAAGACACTGCAATAGTCAGGAAGTCAGAAGCTGGAATTGATAGAGAGCTCAACCCTCAATCAACATTCCCTCAAGCTGGCCCTCTCCTCCACCGGTTTTCTCCACCCATAACTCCCTCGTCGGTATATGGAGAGAGAAGGAGCCGCTAGAGCTCGGTTTGGCGACTCCATGTTCCAAGTGATCCGGTATGAAGTCAAAGTGTGTGAGAATATCCAAATGTTAAGATACCTCTTCTTTTAAGAACCCAGATTCTCTGAGTCTGATAGCAACTTTCGCAGTCATACTACGATGTTTACGGGAAATATAAGCAAGATGACGTTAAGTGCCATGGTCGGAGTGGACCTTAATGCAGCACACATGCTGATGAGCAACGCACATTGAACGTTCTCGAGTTATTTAGCAAGTGTGGTCTTTTCTAGAGCCCTCCACCACATAAAGACTCCATAGAAAATAATGGGCTTTACTACCGTTGTCGTGAAGCCAGAGGATAATTTTCGGTGACAGTCCCCACCTTTTGCCAAAAGAGTTATTTAAGATGTTTCGCCAAATAAAACGTTTTCCATATATTAAGTTTGTATGGCAACTTCTTGTGTAGAAAAGGGCGTGTGCGAAATTTCAGCTCGATATCTCAAAAAGCGAGCGCCTAGTTTGCGTGTATATCATGTCAGGTGGTCACGCTGATAACTTATGTACATATATCTACTTGTATACTATACATTTTATAGGATCTGCGACGTTTTCCTCCGGCTGCTGCAAATGTCGTGACAAATTCAATATAACCTTTTCAGGGTATAAAAACACCACGCTCGCTGGTTATATTTACTTTTTGCTGCAAAACGCTCGCGGCGACTGCTCAACATGTTGTATGTTGTTGTAGGTCTGCAAGTTGTTTTTGCACTCTATATTTGCTATTTTTTCTCCCGACCACGAGTTGCCTCAGAAAGTTGAAGTTGTCTACCTTTGCAGTGTTTTTTCCACCGCAGCAATAGTATTAATACACAGCTGCAATAAAAAAATTACGTCCATATAAAGCAAAACAACAAAAATAATAGCAAAATGTACGACAAAATATTTATTGTACAGGGAAAAGACTGCACGAATGACAAACAGAAATAAAAGGCCATAAATATCAATACGATTGCGATTACGTTCGCGCCGCACACACACACACAAGCACACCGCCTGCGACTGAGTAATAATTCTGCCGGGGCTAAGGCACTCAGCATTCACCACTCGGCGCACAACTTGCGTTTTCCAATCCAATCGCTTGTCACCTGCCTACCCCTCATGTCACTCGCGTGCTGCGTTACGGCTACGCTCCATTGCGTCGCGCAGCACTGCACTGCCCCATTTTCCTGCCGATATTCCATAATATCGAGTAATAACCAGTAACCAGTGTGCGATAACAACCATAACCGGAGTAAAGCGTTTGCCTGCTTCTTGCCTTTGGCTTTCGGCGCTGCCGCGGCCGCGCTCACTCTTTTGTTGTGACCACCAGCGCGCCGCTGTTGAACTCGTAAAAACAACTGCACATTGAAATGGGTTAATTTCGTGAGACTCTTTTGCTCCTTTTATTATTATATGTACATAACAGTTTGTATGAGTAACTATACCAGTTATTGTTGTTGTTGTTTTTTTCTCTTAGCGAAAGGGTGCACTGCTGCTTTGCCACGCAGTGTGTTACCCAGCAAACATTTAATCGGTCAGTTTGTAGGGCAGCTATACGCCATTGTGGTTCCTTATCGACGATTTCGACAAAATTGCATGTCCCTAGAGGGAGAAGGATGTGAGCAAAGTTTTAGATTAAATATAGACAAACAGACGAGCAGACATTGCTACATCAACTCAGCCCGTTACGATTATCTTTTATGAATATATTATGTAGGGCATCCGGCCTTTTTTTTTTGACATAAACATATATCAAGTGGATACTGTTAACAAAGCTGCCACTTTTCAAGCAATACCAGCAGTCGTGTACGGTAGTCTCATATGTTATGTACGTCCTTGATTTTTTAACTTTAGGATCATTTGGGCTTAATCCTACAACCATTTGTAGTTCCTCTTATTTTTTATTGGCCTAGACACCGCTAACGAGGTTATGGCTGACTTTGCAACAGCTTGCCACTCGTTGTTCCCTTTTGCTGTTTGGCGCCAATTGGAGATTTCAAGTGTAGCCAGATCCTTCTCCACCTGCACTCTCTTACGGAACGGAGGTCTTCCTCTTCTTCTGCTTTCCCCCGACGGCTGTTCGAATACTCTCAGAGCTGAAATGTTTTCATCCTCTCGGACGACATGACCATAGCCACTGCCTCTTAATTCTCTAAGCTATATCAATGTCGTTGCATGTTTCGTACAACTCATCGTTCCATTGACTGCGGTATTCACCGTTGCCTATACGCAAAGGACCATAAATCTTCCGCAGAACCTTTCTTTCGAAAACTCGTAATGACGACTCAGCAGCAATGTTATCATCCTCCACGTATCTGCACCATCTAGCAAGATAGAGGTGATGATGAGTTGAAGAGTTTGGTCTTTGTTCGTCGAGAGAGTACTTTACTTCTCCATTGCCTGCTCGGTCCGAAGAGCACCTGTTGGCAAGAGTTATGCTGCGTTGGACTTCGAGGCTGACGTTGTTGTTAGTGTTAATACTGATTCCAATATAGATGAAATCATTTACGACTTCGAATACAGTGGCGTCTAATTCGAGTCGTGAGTGTTACGAATATTTATTTGATGGAAGATATTCGTCTTACCCTTCTTCACTATCAGACCTATTTGCTTTGCTTTCTTATCCACTTCACTGTCAAGAAGCTAATTGAAGAAACGTTGAGTAATTTTATCCAATATTTGACGCGACTCGAAAGTTTATATCGGATAATAATGGCTATTTATTTGACGTAATGAGTTGGTTTCAGTTGCGGGTTTGATTCCCCACTTGCTCATAGGTGATATCCGCCTTGTCCCTCCTTAGATGCTTGACTTCTGATCATGCAACATAGTTCTATTGTTTTCGGTGGGTTTGGATCGACGTTAAGTCTTAACGCTCACCTTTGAAAATTTAAGATATGTGACGTTTTTCTACGATCTCATTTTCAACTATTATCAGCAGTTATCAAAATATTTCTTCCACACAATAGGTGAACTCTTTATGTTCCAAGTATTGGTTCCAATTCCCCAGCGGAGCCTTAATTAAGCTTTATGTATATTTTATACCCAAAAGGCTGACTGCATCCCAACTGCTGCTGTTACATTGGTATACACCTACAAACTACAGCTATTGCTGCCACATTTCAAGTATCTGCGTGGTAGCAACAGCGGCAACGGCGGTAAAATTGTTGACAACTAAATGAACGACTAACCGGTTTACCAGTTTACCACACTTGGCTGCCGTGGTGGCAACAAAGATGCGGGCGTGTGTGTCAAAATATTCATAAGTCTGTGTATGTGTAAGTACACTGCAATATGGAAAATAGATTGCTATTGCCTGTTGTTGCCGTCTTTGGTCGCATAATGAGAAATAGAGTATTTGAAACAAGTTCCCGGTCTGTTTTACTCACTTCACTTTTCAGCGCACTTTCGCTGCGATTTTGCGCGCTCAATAAAGCTTTACCTACGAACTGGTCCATGCACACACGGCCATACATTACGTACGATTTACATCTCTACAGCGTACATACTCATACATACATAGGCGTATTGCTGGCTGAAAAATAAGTAAATTGTGCTGACTTGGCCCGAACCGCTTAAGCATCTTGGCAGTTTGCCTTGAGCTTTGCTTTGTTGCCATCTATATACATCAACGGCATACCTTTGGTATTTCAATCAGCAACAACATAAAAATAAAAAAGAAAAAAAAAAACAAGAAAAAACAGACTTCAACGGTTGCACTGAAACTATAATACCCTTCACAGATACAAGAGATTTCTTACAAGATATTTGAGTTTGATTGATCAGCTGATATGACAGCTATATGTTATAGTGGTCCAATATATTTTTCTTGAGGATCGATATCTCAAAAGCTGAATAAACAAACGGACGAACAGACAGAAAGACTAATAAGGTTAAACTGATCATTAATAGAGTACACATATATATATTTCATAGGGTCCCCGCTGTTTACTGCTGGTTGGTACAAACTTCGTGACAAACTTAATGTACCCTGTTGAGGGTATAAAAACCAGCATACAAAAAATGCATGCAAAAGGCAACATATGTCTACATGCAGACTCGCACACACACACATATGTCTTTATTTATTTCTTGAGATTTGCGGCGTATTCGCTGGCATATCACATCAGCCAAGAGTTCGACCTCAGCGATTCGCATCGGTTCGCCTTATTGGCGCATTGTTCGATGTGCCTGATTATCTCTGGTGTGTCTGTCCGCTATATCGCCTGTTATATTCACTGTTATTTGGGCTTGGCAAAGCATCTGCCGCACATTACACTAAACGGTGCCTGTGCAGAAATCACCTTTTATACGCCCAAGTATATTCATATGCTTGTGAATGTGTAGTGCGCATGTAATGTGGCTAGGTAACTGTATCGCGACACATTTGCGCATGCGCGTCGCACCGTTGCAGCCACGCCACATACCGGTAGGTGGCCACTGCAGCGCTGTGACAGAGCAAGTCGATTGTGATTTATTCGCGCACGTACATACATACATATTTACATCTCCAATATATTATTATAAATCGAAATTATCAACCAGGTAGGACGTACACATATTCCATCAGAAGCGATCATATACTATATGTATTTCTAAATGATACGGTCCATTGCATTCGGCGGTAACTAATCTAGATTAATCTGTTAAGTTAAGTTAGTTAAGTTAAGCTAAGTTACGTTGAGTTGAGTTAAGTTTAGTTAAGTTTAGTTAAGTTAAGTTAAGTTAAGTTACGCTTAGTTGAGTTGAGTTGAGTTGAGTTTAGTTAAGTTAAGTTAAGTTAAGTTAAGCTAAGTTACGTTAAGTTTAGTTAAGTTAAGTTTAGTTTAGTAAAATTAAGTTAAGTTGAGTTAAGTTGAATTAAATTAAGTTAAGTTAAGTTAAGATATATAACATCTCAATGTATAGTTTGATTCCATTTCTTTTAACGACGTTACGTCTTCCTAAGTGACGTTTGCCGAATCCACAAAGAACGAATCGCTAATCGAAAACAACAATTTAAGTTAAGTTCTCTTCAGTTGGTATTTCAATACAGAGGATATATCGTTCATTTTCCGTAGTAAACGAAGAAAGGTTCTTGAGTATTCAAAAAAATTTTCTCTTTCAAACACCTTAAGATCTATGGGATCATATAGTTAGACGAATATAAAATAAGATACTCACAAAGTAACTATTTTCTAATTTTTATATTATTCCAAGCATACGATTTTTTAATCACTGAAGAACTTAGTTGGGACTTTAGAGAGAGAGACTTTGCCAATCTTATTTTAAACAACTCTATTCCAATTAAATTACTTCTTTAAGTGAAGCTAATTAACTGCTATAAGCATATAATGTCTTTGACAAAGCCAAGTTATGTCAACATCCACCTTAATCGAAGGACTCTTTATAAAAATTTTCTTGCTCAAGTAGAATCTGATTAGGGCGAATGTGAATACAGCTTCCTAAATATATAAACATATTTTGAATCTCAGATATCTTTGACTTCCACCCCTAAAAGTAGTGTTGACCTATCAAGAGCTCAGTATTTTCTTCTTTCCTGTTTTGCTTATAAAAATTGGAATTTGGGCTTATAAATCTGGTCTGTAAAATAGTTTCAGATTCTTTGTTTAATATCTGCGTTTATATATCAGTCCGGCAGGAGGCTTCGCATGACTTAAATTTTAGCAAAGCTATATCGAATCTAGAAGCCTGCACAATATATGTAAGTTATAATAAAAACAAACCTTATAAATGATTATTGATTTAGTCTATAGGTTGACAGTTTTTCTTCTTAATTCATGACATAGAACGCCATTTCCACTTCTCATACCTGGCTACAGCATCAAGAGACTCCCTAAACTTTGAACCCCGCTTAGCTCCCTGCGTGATAATCTCTAGATAGAGAAACCACAAAGAGATTGATTATCAGTAAATCAACTTTTTGTTTTTTGGGTTTTGAGCTGAAGCGTTCGACTTTTCATTGAAGGCGCGCTCATCAATCAACAATGCATCTGAATCACAAGTATTGCTGGAAACTGAAAAATCTTCAGAGTACCATTTTTTCGCATGTTTTTTGTCAAGAGTTCAATCGAAATGAAATATCTTATGAGCCATAAAGAATGAAATCAATAAAGGAAGAAAAAAACATATATTTAATTGTGAACTTGTAAAAAAGGATCCATTTAGCCATTATCCCACGAAATTATTAACGACACTTATTTTCCTACTGGGTTATTATTGTACACCTTCACTTTCTGTTGCTAATAACTCGTATTCTCTTATGCAAAGCTATAATGAAATAGCAACCAGTCATGCGACAGACGACTTACGGCATTCTTTAGTCGCATTAACCAATAATAATTACAGTTTGATGTACAAGCCTGCATACATACTGACATACATAAAAAGATACAAGTATTATTATGTGGCTAACCGGTTTACCCATTTGCCCCATCATTTATTGGCACTTATTTTACCATCACCAGCGTGTTCGCCATTACTTCGACTAATTTATTCGTCCTTCTACGCGATTATGCAAATTTGTACACTTTGTATGCCGTCTGGCCAAGTGAAATATTTAATTACACCCATTTCCTTTGTCCTTGCAGTCAATTAATATGCTGTCTGGCGCTGCTGGCCAAGGCGCAGAACTCCATCGAACAGCTGCCGGGCGAAATACAATTCGAAACTTCACATAAGCGACCGGACGAAAATGACTTCCAGACATCACATAAAATACCAAGACATTCCTTCTTGCCAGAAACAGATTTGGACTTACTGCAGGGCACCATGAATTTATTGCCGACCAAAGAACGCCCCGAACTGAATCCCGTTTTGAGTGCGCTCATCAATGAGGATGTAATGAAGAGCATCGAGGCAAAACGTGCCATTGAGAAGGAGGAGTTGGAACAGATTAAAGCCGAAATCGATGCGGAACGCAAGCAAAAGGAAGAAGAGGAAAGTATAATAGCCGATACTAGAAATGCGGTATTGACTACAGCGGCGCCGATAAGTAAGGTCGAACTCGATGATTCCAATATCGGTCTTCTCGACCACGATTTTAACTTTGTAGCTGCCGGTACGGATAATAAGAAGTCACGAATTGAAATCAAAAAGGGACCAAATGGCCAAGACTATGAATACGAATATGTCTACTATTATGAAGATGAGGATGATGCCAAGCCATCGGAAGCGCCAGCTAAGGCCGACTCAAGTGAACGCGGCAAATCACGTTACAGCAACATTGAACGCACCACAGCGGCGCCAGCTAGTAACAGTCTGGTCAGCAACAAGGCCAAGGGACGTTCATCTAGCTTAAGCGACAGCAATGCTGATGATGTCGAAGCCGAACGTCTGCCGGCCAATACACGTTTTCCCAGCCGTGGCAAGAATTTGGATGCACAGCCAACGCCCGCTATAGATTCGCTTGAAAACGCCGCCGAGAAGAAGAAGATCAGCGTTAAACGACCCAGCTTGGAACTGGTTGATAGCGCAACCTTCAACACGGACGAAAAACAGGTGAAGGGCATTCGTAATAGCGATACTGAAACGAAATCGGCAATCGCCATTGAACAAGAACAAGCAGCTGCAGCGGCGGCGGCTGAAAAGAAAGAGACCGAGGAGAAGAAACGCCGTCAGCCAACCATTGGCAGTGATGAAGAGAATGTGACCATTAAAGATGCAGCAGATGAGGAAGTGGAACAGACCACCTTGCCGATGGAGAAGGCCGCATTAGACTTATATGCGATTTTACAAAATGAGAACTTCAACATGGATATGACTACCGATGCTGATACCGAGGTGACCACTGTGCTGCCAGATACCACAAATCCCGATGACGAAGGTTTGACCACAATTGTGGATGAGGCGCCCAGCTCAACCACGTCTACTACCACAACAACTACCACAGAGGCAACTACAACGACAACAACGACTACAACAACCACAGCAGCGCCTTCATTGTTTGGGGGTAAGCGTCCCGGCTTGAACTCAGCTCGTCCTAATCGTTTCAAGCTGAACAAGGGTGGCAAGAACGAAGCAAGCACAACAACGACAACAGAAGCGCCAGCGCCGGAGGCACCGAAAACGGGCAAGAGTAAGTATTGCACCTTCAATGGAGTTCAAAAATGGTTTTCACATAAATAAACTCTTTTGTTATTATAGATCGTTTCTCACGTCCATCGATTGGCGGTCGCGCACGTCCAGGAGCACGCACCACTACCGCAGCACCGGCGCCAGTAGCCGAAGAGGAGGAAGAAGTTGCCGCACCCAAGGAAGTGAAGCCAGTAAGCTCTGGTTTTGGACGTGGCCGTCGTAAGTTCATACATAGTTGTTGTCTATTAACCGAAGTTACTATTAACTCACCATATGTATATTTCCAATGCAGCACGCAATCGTTTCAATCTACGCAGCACAACAACCACCGAGAAACCAGCTGGCGCTGACGCTGAGGAGGCAAACGAGGAAGCATCTGTATCCAGCACGACAGCACGCACGCTGCGCGGTGGACGTCCACAATTAAGCCTGCGTGGTCGCAGCCGCACCACCACAGCCAAACCTGCCGCCGAAGAGGAGCACAAAGATGAGGAGACAGCCGCCAGCGCCGCCGAAGAGAAACCAGCTCCAGCACCAGCGAAACCTGCCTCACGTTTTGCACGACCAGGTGGCAATCGTTTGTTGCCACGCGGCAAGCTAGCACGCACCACTGAAGCACCAGCAGCTGATGACTCAGCCGCGGATAGTAGTCATCACAATGACGTCAAGAACGACGAAAATGGCGAGGAGGGCGCTGAAAAGGCGGCCGAGGCGGAAGCAAAGCCCGCAGCACAACATGGACTGAATCGTCTGAAGACGCGTCCACAATTGCATAAGACTGAGAACGCCAAACCAAAGGCGGCACCAGCGCCAGTGGCGCCACGCAAAGTCAATCCACTGTTGGCCAAGCGTCGTCTACAGCTCGGACACTCCACCACGGGTGAGCCTTGGATTTGTTGAGTTTGTTATAGATTTCGAAGAGATTTGCGTACAAATTAGAGTTTGTGGTCACAAAGTTCAGACCTCTAATAGGTATTTTAAACAACTAAAGTTAGTATGGCATACTTTATTGAAACGTGATATTTTACTTTCTAATGATAAGAATTGGCAAATCGGGTTATAACCTATAAACCTCTAAGTAACATAGCCAGGTACACAAAATTCTCTCTGGTCTCACAAGTGGACCAGTGGATAGCTTTGAAAATGGGAGTTTCCCATCCTCCTTTGCATGAAATTTCATATCATTCCTCACCACCGAAGCGAAAAAAAATATTTAGTTATGTTCGAATAACATTATTGTATGAATAGTTTGAAAATGGCTTAAATCTGAACACAACCAGAGCTTCCCAGATACTGCCTTTTTTGGAATCCTATCTCTTCCTGGACTTTATAGCAAATAACTTAAATATCAGCAAAATTATTGAAACAGAACAAGCCCCAAACTACGACCACGGTCTTCAAAATTGATTGAAAACGGCTCTCGACTTCGTATATTGTGGGGTATACTATATATTGTGCTGACAATAAATGAGTTGGGTCCATTCTCTTATCTATCTGTTATGCCTTCGATTGTCTTTATACCATACCTAACAAATTTTTAAACTCATTTTTACTTTAATACACATTGTATTGACCAATTTAATATCCTTTTCCTCACCTCCCACCCAACGCAGAAGCGCCCGCTGAAGAGGACAACGCCACCGCTGCCGAAGAATCGAAAACGGAAGAGGAAAGTGCACCAGCAGCCGCTTCCGCCGATGCGCCTGCCGCCGAAAATGCTGACAGCGCTAAGGATGAAGCTGCCGATGAAGCCGAAACGACAACAAAACAACAAGCACGCGGCTTGGGACTACTAACACAAAGAAGGCGTCTGCCGCTGCGCAAACCCGGCACCATACTGTAAAAGCTGTGAGCGTCCGTATGTGATGAAATAAATCCCGATGTGTGTGAGCGACAACCATACGAAAGAGCATTGATAACGGAGTATAGGAAACAAAAGCGGGACACAACTGTTAACCTCACTGCAATTAGATGCTCCACGCTTGGATTGATTTAAGACAAAAACAAAAATTACAAAAAAAAAAAAAAATTAAAACAAGAAAAATGAAGATAAGAAAAATCATGGGAAAAGATTTTAATTTGTATGATTTAATACTCTAACTATTTGTTTGTTGTAGTTTGACTTAAAGACAAAAGCAAGAATACTCGTTAGAAAACCTATTTGGCTTTATTTCGGCCACAGTCGATTTTTATTAATTATTTTAATATTATATATACATACATATAAATATACTCTTTTTTGTTTTGTAAATGCCCACTCGCTTCGCGGCTTCAGCCGAAAGCGAGCTGTAAGCCCCCTTTTTAGTACTCCACTGCCAGTGTTGAGTGTAGTATCTACATATGTACGCGTAGTTTAAGTGTGTGCCTTTTATTGTATAATTTTGTAAGCATTTATAATTACATACATATAAACAAACAAACATACATACATACATGACGAAATGTATACACAAAACGAAGGCGAAGAAAATTTTCAAATTAAATGAAATTTCGATTATTTTTATTATTACTTTTGAGTAAAGTTATGATTTTTATATTACACATAACACACATAACACACATAAACGCCAAACACACACACACACACATATATACACACTTACATAATCACACACGCCAATACAAGTAATGCAAGTAATGTAGTTATGTACTATTTTAATGTACTGTACAAGTACTATTTGCCCAATAATGTGTGAAGTTAAATTGAAAATTTGTAAGAGAGAAAGACAAATAAAAGAAAATTTATCTTAAAATATAAATACTGCACGAGCTATGAACTTTTGCGCGAAGACAAAGCCTACATTCAGGCGTCAGGCGGCACTGCATTGCTGCATGCTGGTGCTTCGCAGTTATCTCACGGTCATAACACACACAGGCAAATGGCTCACAAAACACTTTAAATAGCACGAATGTGCATGTGTGCGTGTGAGTGAGTGCATGTGTGCAAAGCTCATTGAGGCTAGCTCATAAACTGTGTTTACAGCTTCGTTATTCCACTCGTAAAAATCATGAGCTAATAACAGTTTTTTATAACATGAGTGTGTGTGTATGTATGTGTGCTCATAGGCATATAAACATATGTGTACATATGCATGCCTGGATGTGTGTGTGTCTCTTGGTTATTCTGCTGCGGTTGTTATGGTTAGTTTGTTGTTGTCGTTGTAGGCTGGCAACTTGGCTGGTGTGTCGTTTGTTTTGTCTTTTGTCTTCACCTCGTTACGTTTCGTTTGGTTTCGTCTTTTAATGGTCTAGTGCCAAGGAAATGTCACAAAATTACCTGAATGCCTGCGGTAATGTGAATAGAATCACATTTCCAAGTCGCTGCATTCGAACTTTGACTTACTTGCGGCCTGCGGCGTGGCGTACTGAAGCATGCAAGGGTAAATGCCCACACACTGTACAAACATATGAACAGCAAGATATAAAAATGTTCTTGGAATTTTTTGCAATTTTTGGTTATGTTATTTGAAATTTCTTTGTGATTGGCCAACAAAGGCAAGTTGGAAGTTATGCTGTTTGCCAATATTTTTTTATTGTTTTGCTCTCGTTATCGTCAATTGGTTTAAAATATATCTTGGAAGTTCAAAAACAAAATTCGTAATTAATAACTAAAAAGCAACAAGTAAGGAGGATCTACGTCAGGTATAACCGAACAGCTCTTACTTTTGAACTTGCAAGGATTACATTCAGGTACTTAAGGCTTGTTGGTTTTATGGAGTCTGCGCGAGTTTTCACCCGATTTTATTTGACTCAATTCAACCCATTTCGATATCAATAATGGATAATTTATCACTTTCTAACTATAAAAAACTGTATTTTATTTTCAAAATTGATAACATTTGTTTATCGATAACAATAAACGATAATTTGAAGTCTTTAACTTTAAAATTTTTTTTAAATTATTTACTTTTAAAAAACAATTTTATCGATATTTTTCCATTATTTTCCTGTCGATACAAATACCCTTTGTTGTTAAATTTAATTTTATCAGAAATATTCCACAAAAAAATTAATAAAATGGATTAACTATGACTTGGTAAAAGAAAATATTATCTTTCAGTGCACCATTCCATTCCACAGCCAAAGTGTCTCATTAAAAGCATTGGTTATTTTCGAATGAGAAATGTATTTTTGCAAAAAAGTCCATTTTATAATTAAAACTGTTTGTAATTTTGCTATTTTACCGAAAACAATTTTTGTTGCATTAAAATTATTTGGATTTTTGCTAATTTATCTATAACACTGATATTTTTTTGAATGTTTATCGATAATTCTATAATTATTTGGATTTTTGACAATTTATCGATGACATTAAAATTATTAAATTTTTTCCAAATTTATCGATAACATTAAAATTGTTTGGATTCTTGCCAATTCATCGATAACACTAAAATTATTTGGATTTTCTCCACTTCATCGATATCATTAAAATGCTTTGATAACATTAAAACTATTAGAATTTCGGAATATTTATTGTTTGTTTCGGAAATTGTTTGAATTTTTGCCACTTTATCGATAACATTAAAATTTATCGATAAAACAAAAATGACGTTAACTTATGAACACAGAAAACAAGATATAGATCTAAGATATTGGAACACGTTAAGAATATATGATTTGGGTTAGGCGCAGCATTAGATACTGGTGCAAATTATAATAAGTACAGGTGTGTGTAACATTTAAGTATCGACATATGAAGCCTTAACTCAACAAAATTCGGAACCACTTACGGATGGTATAAGGCAATTGGTAAAAAAATCTTGTCCCGTGCTCACTAATACCAAATAGAAAATACAAAATTTAATCCAAAGTAAAATTGTATTAAAGCCGCATACTTTCGTTACGCACTGTACTGGTACCGAAGTACGACTGCATATCATTTGTTTATGGCCTTGGCAGGGCTCGTCCCTGGAAATGTGCCGCCACCGCAATGACAATGGGCGCATGTGGCCTAAATGCACTGAGCTATGTTTGCACTATTGTTTGCAACTAACTGAGTTGCAAGGACGTGGTTAGAATTTAGAAGAAAAAGGATTATAGGATGCACACTGCATGTGGCTTATTTGTGGGTAACAACAACAAATTATGCATGCACTCGCATTATGTACGAGCTCAAACGTTGCACTCACTTTCAACTCGTACATTCTTATATTCATGCATACATGCCGATTGTGTGTGTTGCATATATATACCGTTATGCGAATATGATGATGATTTGCTCATTAAGTACTCACTCACACATATACAAATTAGTTGCGTTCGTAAGCAATTGGCTGCTGAGTACCCAAGCAAGGAATAATTTGATAATCACGATTCACCTACATGCCGGCATTGTAAACCAATCCAATTGTGTAACTCATATTCTGCGTGTTGTAAATTAGGAAAGTTGTGCACGCAGGCGGTAAAGAATAGCTCTGCAATTAGAACTTCAACATTGTGGAGGTAATGAGAACTCTTTCCACATACGGTCATAACCTAAATTACTAAGATTTAAATTTCGATTGAATCTATGTTAATACAGGTAGTGAATTGCATTAATTTCTAGTACCATCTGATCAAACTAAACTCGGTCTGGTCCAATTAAACTGTTTCTATTCGTGTGAAATTTGATCACTATATGTCAATTAGTATGTGTGAGTCAGGTGTTTGTTTACGACACGAAAGGGTTATTCGGCCCTTTCTACCATGGAGACAATAACTGAGTAACCGGTTTGCTTGAGATTTTCTGTTGCCAATGGAATCACGGCTACGGAATCGTTTAATATGTAGCAGAACTATGTATTTTAAGGAGTCTACTTTATCTCAGTGTTAAATATTTGGGTAAAGATATTGAAAACGGGTCTCATGTGAGTCATACATCCACCCGATGACGACAGCATCGCAAAAGTTAAAGTAATAGTGCTTAAAAATTGTCCTGTTGGCATCACATAGATAGTGGTGAATCCCAACTTCTGGGAAATAAGGTCCAATGATACCGTCATAATACAATCTGCACCAAACGGAAATTCCTCGGGATGTAAATGCGTTTTCTGACCCACACGAGGGTATGACTCACCCCAATAGTGATAATTTTGTTTGTTGACGAAGCCATTAAGCCAGAAATGGGTCCTATCTGAAATGATGATTTCGCGAGAAAGTGAATTTAGGTAATAATTAGCTGTTAGAATTCTATGTTTTATGCGTCATTGTTAAAATTATTAAAATTATAAATATTAATTAATAATTAATTAAGTTAATATCAATTTAGGCGAAATGTTCAGTTAGTAACGTGCATAAGTACCTGAAAAGTAAAATATGCACATCTAAATTAAAGATAGTCAGTGTATTCACACTCAAATGCCCTCAAAATTAGGCAGAAAATTCTTTTTGAACCGTTTTCTGTTTCTGACAGTTCTATTAATCAGGGTGGTTAGTAGCTTATTATAAGCTTAAATTGTCGACAAACATCTCAACTGCTTGCCATAGTGTTCGACATTCATTCGTAATATAAAGGGTGACCCGAGTAGATGTACTTTTTTTAAATGGCCATTTATTTACTAATATTATTAATACGGATAATATTTGACCACGTCCAGCACGCAGTGAAGAAAATATAGCAGCTAAAGCTGAGAGTATACACGAAGACCGTCGAGAGTCCATTCGGCGCCGTTTGCAGCAACTCCGACTGACGTTACGACTTGGCGCATTGTACCTCAAGGTCTGAAACTTGTGCAAGAACTGAAGCCACTCTATGGGCTCTTGAAAACTGATAAGAAGATCCGCCGTTTTCGACCAAATTTTGTCCAGCGATGAGGCCCATTTTCCCAATTACTCTTCGGTAAGCAGATAATTTCACATTTTTTGCTGCGAGGTAAAGTCTAAAGTATGTCATCGATTCCGGCCTTGGGGTAAAATATCACGCGAGTCATTCGGCAGTTACCAGTTGTAATGGTCGAACGAGTCATCGATAATTGGAATCAACCCATTAACTTTGAAGTTTCTCCGTTTTTTTTCTCTAAAAAGTAGGGAACTTCAAAATGGATACAAAAAACTATGAACGTAAAGAAAATATTTTCTAATAGCGTGAATTGTCTGAATATTTTCCAATTATATCGATCGACTTGAAATTTTTGCACGCCTCACTCAGATTTAGTATTTTTTGGACATTAGCTTCCGGAAAAATTCAAGTTCAGTAAAGAAAAAATAACATTTGTTAAGATACATCGTAAGTGCACTTTTTTGTGTTAACTAATTAAATAAAATGACTTTAAATGAACTTGCAAGTGGATATAACCAAAAAAACTACAGAAGAGAAGAAGTTTAAAAACTACTTGAAAATATATTTGCTCCTAAGAAAGCACATAGATGCCATAGAATGCATATTAACAAATAAAGGAGTGAAGCAGTAGCTTGCGCACCCTCAAAGTTTCGTTGATAAGCAAACTGCTTTGCAAATTTCATCTATCTGTGTTCCCTTTGTTCTTTTTTTGGTATTTTTTAAAAGTATGAACAAATTCAGTGAAACCCAAATTAAATCAGCTTGTTGACTTAATCTGGAATTTATTTTCGTATAGACCACTAAGAAAGATCCATATAAAATTATGCATTACAGGAACTCACGTTGCCAATTCCGCTTAGCACTATGTAATACTTGGGCTCAGTATAAAGAATCTAAGTGCAGAATGCAAAAGACTTAACCATTGACAAACTGAAACGATTTCAGGTATACAATACAAAATTAGCGAATTATTTGTAATGTGGCCATGTCTTTTACAGTATAGCTTTCGTTTATCTTACTCAGGAGTTGTTATCTGCTTGTTATAAGCTGGCCGATGTTATTGTAAAAGAACGATTCCATATAATTTAAATGCAACATAAATTTTGTGTTAGTTGTCACACGAAGCTTTGAAAGTTTTCCATTGCACATGCATTGCACATGTTGGCATTAATACACTCACAGATATGCAGAAATGGGAAAATGCTTAATTAACAAATATTAAATTAATCAACCGAAAATGCACAATGTTTTGAGCTGAAACTACAGAAATGTTAATTTATTGGCAATGAAAGCTTGCATCTGCTCCGAAACCATATTGGAATTTAAATTAACTGCGACAAAGCTAATTTATGGTTTCTGGGTGTGGGGAGCATTCTTGCATTCTTCACAAGAAGACCTTACTATTGTGATACGAAATTAAGTTCAATGTACAATTATTTGAATTATTTGTTGGAATGTGAAGTTCAAGAACGGAATTGCATAATATACACAACATTACGAGGAAAACATATAAATAGTTTTGTTTATTTTTATTGACTACAAAAGGATTATATCTCTCTTCTCCTCTTCTAATTATGCTGAGTTTCATGAAAGTGTTTACACTTCAGTTGAGCCCTCAAAGTAATACAGTTTAGTACGTGGTATGGACAAATATTTCGACCCCAGTCAATTGCTATAGACAAGAACACACTCTAATTTATCTTGGATGCAAATGCTGTTACTGCTTCATGAAGCATTGGACCAGTCTCGAGCCCTAGACAAACCTAAACTCAAGAATTTCTTCAAACCTTTCAGTTCTCGAAATACTTTTCATTAGCACTTTTTGGTATAGCCTTCAGCACCTGCAGCGAATTTTTTTTATCTCTTCGATCGACTGAAAACGGGTTTCACGGAACGGCAATTTCAGTTTGGTGAACAAAATAAATCACACCTAGCTAAATCTGGTGTAGAAGATACTAGAGAGAGTATTATAGTTTTGTTCACATAACAGTTTTTTATAAGACCTAAAACTAAAAGATTCAGAAATAGGTTATATATAATAAAGTGATCAGGGTGACRAGTAGAGTTGAAATCCGGATGTCTGTCTGTCCGTCCGTCCGAGCAAGCTGTAACTTTAGTAAAAATTGAGATATCATGRTGAAACTTGGTACACGTATTTCTTGGCTCCATAAGAAGGTTAAGTTCGAAGATGGGGAAAATCGGCCACGCCCACAAAATGGCGGAAACCGAAAACTTATAAAATGGCATAACTAAGCCATAAATAAAGATATTAGAATGAAATTTGGCACAAAGGATTGCATTAGGGAGGGGCATATGTGGACGTATTTTTTTTGGAAAAGTGGGCGTGGCCCCGCCCCCTACTAAGTTTTTTGCACATAACTCGGAAACTATTATAGCTATGTCAACCAAACTGTATAGAGTCGTTTCTTTTAGGCATTTCCATATACAGTTCAAAAATGGAAGAAGTCGGACAATAACCACGCCCACCTCCCATACAAAGGTTATGTTGAAAATCACTAAAAGCGCGTTAATCGACTAACAAAAAACGTCAGAAACACTAAATTTTACGGAGGAAATGTCAGAAGGAAGCTGCATCCAGGCTTTGTTTAAAAATTGAAAATGGGCGTGGCGTCGCCCACTTATGGACCAAAAACCATATCTCAGAAAGTACTCCTCCGACTTCAATGAAATTCGGTATATAATATTTTCTTAACACCCTGATGACATGTTCCAAATATGAGTGAAATCGGTTCACAACCACACCTGAAATCTAGATTATCACCTTATCATGGGAGAGTATAAAATGTTCGGTGACACTCGGTGAACTCCTTACTTGTTGGCTTTAAATTCGGTCATAATCGTAGCTCGATGTGATGGTGCATTATCATCATGTAAAATCCAAGAATTCTGTTATACATTTCTGGCAGCTTTCGACGGATGTTCTCTCGCAAACACCTCAATACGAACAAACAGAACTCCTTATTGGTCCTTATTGGTCCCTCTATTCCGATAATTGTTGACTTGTTTCCATATCAAACTCATACACCGACTCTGTTTGAAAAAAAATTGCCATCTCTCTAACACTTGCCTGACGATATTTAAGTTGTATGTATAGCGGGTCCATATTTCGTACACCGAGTCAAATCACACCAATGGAGACTATTTTCTACCCAATTCACGTTGAGGACCAGTTAAAAAATCCTGCTTTTAAAAAAATTATACAATGGAGCTTTATTCGTTTGGAATATTGTTATTTCAAAGGCGGGTTATTGAGCTTCCCAAACAACGGCGTCGAAATGTCTAGGTATTCATTCCGGCTTCCGAAACTTAAGACCGCTGAATTATAAATTACTATAAACTTATCCATAAAGCTATAGCACTTTTTACATTAAAACTAGTAACTAAGTGCAGCAGGCACTAGGAACCAATTCTACGATTGTCGCCAAACTTGCCGTATGAAACTAGCCCCTTCACCTCACCGAAAGTCATTTTTAGCAGAAGTGAGTTTGTTGCACTCTACTATATATAGTTTCTGAAAGGAAAAAGCAATGGTTTCGAAGAGTCTAACGGTTGTTTTTTTATCCGGCCAAGGACTGTCAATTCGGTAGCATTTCTTCAAATTACTTCAGGAATGTTTGCAATCGCTACAACAACAACCACATCTATTTCAAATGATTCTTAAAACAAGTAAGGAAGGGCTAAGTTCGGGTGTCACCGAACATTTTATACTCTCGCATGATAAAGTGATAATCGAGATTTCAGGCGTGGTTGTGAACCGATTTCACCCATATTTAGTGCATATCATCAGGGTGTTAAGAAAATATTATATACCGAATTTCATTGAAATCGGTTGAGTACTTCCTGAGATATGATTTTTGGTCCATAAGTGGGCGACGCCACGCCCATTTTCAATTAAAAAAAAAAAACCTGGATGCAGCTTCCTTCTGACATTTCTTCCGTAAAATTTAGTGTTTCTGACGTTTTATGTTAGTCGGTTAACGCACGTTTAGTGATTTTCAACATAACCTTTGTATGGGAGGTGGGCGTGGTTATTGTCCGACTTCTTCCATTTTTGAACTGTATATGGAAATGTCTAAAAGAAACGACTCTATATAGTTTGGTTACAGAGCTATAGAGATATGTACAAAAACGTTAATAGGGGCCGGGGCCACGCCCACTTTTCCAAAAAAAGTACGTCCAAATATGCCCCTCCCTAGTGCGATCCTTTGTGCCAAATTTCATTTTAATATCTTTATTTACGGCTTAGTTATGACATTTTATAGGTTTTCGGTTTCCGCCATTTTGTGGGCGTGGCAGTGGGCCGATTTTGCCCATCTTCGAACTTGACCTTCCTATGGAGCCAAGAAATACGTGTACCAAGTTTCATCATGATGTCTCAATTTTTACGGACAGACGGACGGACGGACAGACAGACATCCGGATTTCAACTCTACTCGTCACCCTGATCACTTTGGTATATATAACACTATGTCTGACTCTTTTAGTCTTAGGACTTACAAACAACCGTTATGTGAACAAAACTATAATACTCTCTTTAGCAACTTTGTTGCGAGAGTATAAAAAAGAGAAAGCGCGCCGAATCAAGCGAAAGTACACAAGTAAAAACTGTAGTAAAATAATTAATATTTCATAATACTTTGTCCAAACTGGGGCTTATCATCAATCATAATCTAACAGATGGCTTTAGTTTTTAATTGATTTTACCAAAAGTTTGCATTCTTTAGCTTTTGTTTCCTTCTAATTTTAACACAAAACGCTTTCACCTTTTCATAGTTTTCTTACACGAGGGTTGTTTGATAAATCTCTCGACCACAGAAGTAACTAGTGAGTGGGATGTATGAAAAACATGAAAAAATATGAATATGTATGAAAAAAAACGAGCATGAAATTTCGCCTCGACAAACATATAACTTCTGAATCAATTTCAGAATTGACAAAATTCGTATTAAAATAGCCAAATTCGGCTCCATGTAATGTTTTCTTTCTCGTTAGCCGGTATGGTCGCCAGTACGCCGGTGCAAGCCTTTTGAATGTCCTCTACGTCTGCATAACGCTTCCTTTCTTAGGCAAATGCATTTTTCCCAAAAGGAAGAAGTCGCACGGTGTCGTTTCAGGTGAATACGGGGAGTGGTTATTGATTAAAACGTGATTTTTGGTCAAATAATCGTCCCTTGCATGTTGGATTCTGAGCACTTTTTGGTCGTTAGTCCATTTGTGCGGAACAAACCGTGCACACACCTTTCGTAAGCCCAAATGCGATAAATCAAAATGCGATAAATCGATGTTTTGGAGATGCTCGATTCTATTTCCCGGAGTTCCAATGGTGATTTCGGCTGATTTTTGATGAATTCATGCACAGTTTCGATGGAATTTCCGGTGATTACGGATTTTGATTGGCCCACATGTTGATCGTCATTTATTTCCTCACGACCGCTTTGAAAACGTTGAAACCATTCGTGCACTCTGCTACAACGCCATAAACTTGCTTCATCAATTGAAACGTTTCGGTAAAAGTTTCACCAATTAAAAAAAAAATTAATGTTGGCTCTTTGTTCGAAGCTCATTTTCGCACCGATAACACAAACATACTGACACTTAAAACGCAATAATAATAACTTCCTTCTAATCAATGAAATGTCATGAAATTCTCACTGGCTAATCCATAAAGACAGCAGATTCTAACACATAGTCGACATATAAATGGCGCCACCAGGGAGCGCTAAGGAGCCTTTACTTCGGAACGACTTTTTATTCAGAACTTAATAGTATCGATTGTACTTCACATTAAATAAAAAATATCTGAATTTCCATAATAATTAGTTTTTTGTTTTTTGAAAAGAAATCATATAACTCTTATTGGAAAACTTCGTACTTTATAGGCTCTCTGACACTTCCTGCTGGATTTCAAAAACTACGTGGGGAACAAAATACATCTAAGATACGCGTTGCAGTTCCAGAAGAGGCCGAACTGCTTATACTTATAATATAGGGTAATAGAACTTATCGAAATGCTCTCGTATAATTCCGTGAAAACTTGACAGCATTGCATAAAACTGTTTATATGAAGAATTCACGCCTCATGTGCATTCTGTCGCTTCTAAATGCCAGCTGTGGACCAACAAAATTGTTTATATGTATGTATGAATATGTGCACACCTATATATAACTGTACATACATTCGTAACTGCCTTTCGACAAGCGAGTGCACATGAAAACCGACGTGCAGCTAAAGGAACCAACCAACCAACCGGTGGCAACCAAAAACGCAAAAACACCGTTATTTGCACGGCTTTTGAAGTACCGCAGGATAAGTAAATCTTTACGGCCTATCCACAAAAACAACAAAAACCAAGCATACCGGAAATAAAGGCAAGCAAACAAAGCACGATGCATGAAGGAACAGCTGCAAATGCCAGACTGCTTACAACCAACGCACACCCTCCGGCCACCCAGCCATAGAACAAAAACAACCAGCCGACAAACTTAAAGTTGCCGAAGTGCAAAAAAATGTTCCAACTGATTACGCCACTAATATATCGGTGCGAGCGAGCGGCCATGACTACTGCAACTGAGACTATGCCAGCGATTACGAGGTTGAATACGAGGACGATTATTCGCGCCGATACATGCAACTCCTTGCAACAAACACACACACACGCACACATGCAGCCGCACTAACAAAGCTTATTGCAGTCGCAATGCATATGAGGTTGTATGTACTGATGTATGTATGTATGTATGTGTGAGACATAAAGCACCATCGAGTGGATTTCGCGAAGCGCTCGCCTTTCGTGTGACTGCATTTGCGGGCATGTGTTGGCGATTTCACATGCATGCTGTCCGTCCGGCGCGCGGTCGAGCGCATGAAAAGCAAAACACGCAAAACATATCCAAGTTTTAAGTGTGGGAAAGCAACAACAAAATGTTGTTGTAACAACAAAAAGCACATGTGCGGTGATAGATGGAGCCGACGTGTGTGTGTACGTGTACTTTTCAATTGTTGGAATTTCTGACATTTTGCACTTGGTGTTGCAGAGTTTCTGAGTTTGAGAGCAGAGTGCAATGGACAATGTATATAAAGGCCGGATTCTCCTCTTGCTCATAGAACGAGACGTAAGATCGTTATTGGTAAAGAGGTATGCTTTATTTTCTATAGAATTTTACGTAAGGGTCCCATGTGGACTCGTCTTTTACCGATTAACGCTACAACAGGCGAGTGCACTTTCGTTTTTTAAGTTCCCCTTATTAAATTAGTATATTCTTCGCAAAGAAACTTGTTCTAACACCTTTTCCTATATAACGTATTCAAAATATTCAGAGCGGAGGAGTAAGCATTCATTCGAGTTTTTTCATATAGAAAACCTCTGGATACAGGAACTCGATATTCTATACATAGCATCGTTTCTTTTTTTTTTTTTTGTGTTGCTTAAATCAAATCTAAGAATAATTGAAATTCATATGTAAGAATATATCCCCAAAGTTATAGCTAGGAATTCGAAATATTTTCGAAGCTAGAAGGAACATAGTAATCGAGCAGATAGCGCTTGGGCAGAAAGCGAAAACTTTGACCCGCGATTTCTCGCCTATACATTTTACGATTTTCCTTAATTGGCCGGCAGGAGCGACAAAAAATAACTAAACGCCGTATGGAATTGTCATTAATTTTTAATTAAATTATCATCTATTTAAACTTAAAAAAACTAAGAAAAGTCAAGTTCGAACATATTTTTATACAACATAATGTAAATTTTTTGGTCAAAACCACTTTTGTTTTGCAATTTAAAAAAAAAAATTTAAACTTTTCACTTTTTTAGAATTCACTTAGTTTAGCTAGAAGATAGATTATTAAAAAATATAATCCCTTTGAATTTTTGTTTCCGATAGAAATTGAGACCAGCATCCTGCCCTTCGTCCGACAAATGCACAAGCGCGATGCATCTGGCAATTGCTTCCCAAAGCTGGACTATCAAAGATTTCGTATCCAAGAAATTTGTGAATGGTGCTTGAATATATAACTATAAACCCTACAAATTTCGCTTTAATCAATTATTTCTTTCCCTCCCAAAAAAGTTCTCAAGTTCCCAAGATAATGTGCCAGAGTCTTAAATAAAACCACGCATGCTTTTTACTGACATGGTCTCGAAAAGACTGCAGGACTGTTGTTTGATTAATGACAAATGACAACATATTGGTATCATATACGCGCCGTATAGAAATTAGTAGCGACGATATATGCCGAAAGTATAGTGAAATAGGCATGAGAGAGGCGCTGGAACACCTTTGTTTCTGTCCAACCTTATTTACAAATCGTCCTAGATATGAGGTTCAAAGAACCAAATGAAGTTTTAGAAATTGATATCAAGTCAAGCTCTTAAAGTCCGAAAAATGCGTAAAAGTCTTGTATGACGAATATGCCAACTCAAATTAAACTGACCCTCTATCTGGCATTATTAAGTATCAGTAGACTTAACATATATATGGCGTGGTAGCTCTTGCCAGTACAGCCTAACCTACTAGGAACTGAGGCCTTTCAACACATAAGTGGCAATGAGATTTTATCTATGTGTGCGGAACCCTAAAGACTACATTCATAAAAAAATAAGAGTATAAGTGATTTTATCCTGAATGCTTTGACAATATTATATTTTTACTACCAACACTTAATTAAAACAAATTACATTTTATGAATATTGTTTAGTCGACTAGACTTTATCAGACTACTTATTTTAATTGAAAACTAGATTATTACTATTATTAAGAAAACTTATATTAAAAAGTTTGTAAAGGAAAACAAATAATTCAGACTTGTAAAGTCAGACTTGTATCATTACAACAGAGTACCCCAGTATGTATGTATTAACGATACGATTCCCAATAAAATTTTCGAAAGGGCTCTCTGTCTGATAGATCAGTGTGAGAAGCCTTAAGATCTACCGGGTACCCAAGATGATGTGCAAGATCCTCGAAGAAAACCACACACGTTTTTTATTCACATGATCTCGAAAATACTGTAGAACTGTTGTTGAACTACTGGCATCACACTGATGTCGTATAGATATTAGTAATAATGATATATGTGGAAAGATTTTTTCTAAAAGAGCCACACCTATTTTATGACATAAATACTTTTTCGCTAAAAACCTCGTAATAGAGAGTTTCTTATTAATTGAATTCCTTCAGCAAAATTTCGACATTATAGCTCTGAATGTCATGTATGTAGTTTGAACATAGTGTTATCAATTGTACGGTTACTTAAGGGATCGTCTCAGTGTTAAATTTCCAAAAAATCTCTGTTTTCTTCCATTATCGGATAGTATACCTGTAATAAATATTCTTTGAAGCTTATGTTTTTGAAATATTGCTATTTTTTCTACGAAAAACTGCCGAAAAAGGCCAAATATCGATACTTTTTGTTCAAACCGTCGCCATTTTGTCAAATTTCAAAAAACAAAAAAGGTTCCATAGCGCGGTAGCAACTCTCCTACAGATTAATGATCTTTTCTTTCTGTTTTAGACCAAAATTGCAGCCGCAATCGTGGACATCGGACAGGACTTTTTTACATGTCGTTTCAACAATTTATTTAAGTATTATACACTTAATGAATAAACATAAAAAAAAAATCATTTTGTATTCGTCTTGAATGTATTAATATATAAAAAAAACTTGGACTGATTAGCTCATTTCAACATTAAAAAAAATCGAAATAATCAGCGATTTTTTGGAGGGCAACACTGAGACATTAAGAAACATCTTTAACCTTATGTCGTTTCTTGACAGACAATTATATGAGTTTATATTTAGAAAAAAGGTTCTATGCGACTTAGATCAGAATGGGTTCTATGTCAAGAAACAAAATCATCAATCTACTAAAAGTAACTTTGTCGAAGTTTTTAAAATGTTATAAATTTAAATTTTTTATTGTTTGTTGTCAAGTAAATAAGCTGCTTAGAACTTTTAATATCATGGTTCAGTTGCCAAGAAACTAAAACTTCGCAAATAATTTGAATTTTAAAAAATCTTTTTAAGTATTTCTGAATATTTAAACTATAGAGCAGTGAAATGGGAAATTCCAATTTTTTTTAACTTTTATATTAGTAGAATACTCTTAAAGCTTTGCTGCAAAATCATTGATTTAACTTAAGCTTGACTATTTCTGTGAAACCTTACCGTAGTAATGCAAGTTAATAACTGAGTCTCGTTTTCTTTATTTGGACTTCTTAAACACAATATTTTGCTTAAACCTAGACACAAATATTAATCTTACATTCTAAGAAGTATAACTACAATCCACCACTAGGATAGACCATATGTTATAAGTGGAAAGGTTCATCTTACAATCTATGAATTGCATCTTGGGACCACTTAAGCCGGACCGTATAAGCAATGTATAATGTTTCATGTTGCATATTTATGACAAATAATAGATATGCGCATATTACATATCACTGGTGGTATTAACTTGCATATATGTATATATGCTTTTTATCGTCAGTAAGTAAAGGTTTCTGTGAAGAAAAGCCAATCGAAATTAAAAAAAGCTGATATTTTTCATGAGAATTATGGATTTAAATTTAGGGTTCTTTTCCGGTATTAAGTGAACAAGTAGATATTTTAAATTAAAGAATTGAAGCCTGTTTGAAATATAAAACAAGTTTAATGTGTGTACATATCTGCTAAACCGGTTAATCTACAACAACCAAATTTGCAGAGTACATATCTTTTAGCAACAACTGTCTACAAACAAACAACTGAAAATGGATGAAATCAGATTACAACCCCGTTCACTCCCCATATAACGGTATAGTTTAAAACTACTAAAAACGCAATAAAACAATAACTAATTACGCTAGAGATATTAAATTTTACCACCGAGATGGTATGAGAGGGCTTTATGTGAGCCGGTGTGAAAATTGAACGATGAGCTTGGCACCGCCCACTTTTTGGTGCAATCCTATATCTCGGGACCCGACCAACCGATTTCGATTAAAATGTAATATTATTTTCATATTCCTATGTTAGAGAGAGAAATGAGCGAAATCGGACTACAACCACGTCTCATATAACACAATTTAAAACTCCATTTGATTCTTTTACTTTCCGGGAACACAAATCAAGAAGTAAATAATACATATAACGCTATACAATTTCTGTAAGAACAAGAGTACAAAATGTTCGGTTGCACTCGAACATAGCCCTTTCTTACTTGTTCCTCTTAATTTTGTTGTTCTATCTTCCATTTCCAATGGGTTTCAACATACTATGATTTTTTGTCACTTTTTACCATTTTGAAAAGATGCAGCACTGGCCTTAAATATACAAGAGGTATCGAGAGAAATTGTAAATGACTGTAATTAATCATACGACGTGGAGTACTTAACATTAGTAACTCTATACTGTTATTGGACAGGAGCATATTTCTTTTAGATAATTACATAAACAGAAAAAAACTTAAAAATAATTATTAACCCTAGGAAATAATAATAATTGTTTTTATTGTTAATAAACTTAAATAAAAACCTAAGCAATGAAACTGGCTGATATACGAGGTGTGTTCAAAAAGTATCACGAATTTTGAATTTTCGCGGGTTACGTATATKCGAATTTCGAATTTTTTGTGGCGTTATGTTGGTACTCATGTCTCTCACTTATGCCTATTATCTCGGCCATTTTGAATGTTTATTTAATTGTTGACAGCTGCTTTGATTGCACGTGTTTTGAATCGTCTTCGATTTTTACCTATTCAAAAAAATGGATCAAAGAAGCTGTATAAAATTTTGTGTGAAAAACGAAATTAAGTGTGCGGATGCATTCCGAATGTTGGCTGTGGCATACGGATAAGCTACCTTGGACCGAAGCAACGTTTATCGGTGGTACAAAATGTTCTCAGAAGGTCGAGAAGATGTGACAAAAATTGGCTTTTGCACCACGATACCCCCCTGCTCACACATCGTTGCTTGTGCGCGACTTTTTGGCCAAAAACAACACACTAATGATGCCGCAGCTACCGTATTCCCCAGATCTGGCGCCGTGTGACTTTTTATTGTTCCCTAAACTGAAGAGGCCTATGAAAGGACGACGTTACGCTTCTCTTGACGAGATAAAGACGGCATCGAAGGAGGCGCTGAAGAAGATTAAAAAAAATGATTTTTTGAAGTGCTTCGAAGATTGGAAAAACCGTTGGCACAAGTGTATAATATCTCATGGGGATTACTTTGAATCGGACAAAATATATATTCATGAATAAATAAATAATTTTTGAAAAAACACAAAATTCGCGATACTTTTTGAACACACCTCGTATACATATGACATAAAATATGAAAATGCAATCATGATTCTAAGAGATATTCGTTAGCAAAAATCAAGCCTCTAAATTCATGATTTGGATGAATGTCCCAAAAGATGAAAAAATAGTTCGGATCTAAAGGCACTATCACCATTTCTGCTTGATTTTTATTAAGGTATTAAAAACTCGACAAAGTGGTCTCCGTCTAAAAGACTTAACCAGTTCCTTAGTATTTACTGCGGTCAAATGACGTACTATACATGATTGATTTTCGACTATCGAAGACGTCTGTTAATTAATAACGCATGCCTACATTTAGGCTACCAAGAAGAGTTCACGTATTCCTCAATGCTCTCATAACTAAAAACATACTTATAAACATACTCGGCCAAGAGGGCGAAATCGGAAAAAACACTCATTGGTAAGTATTGCCTCAACATATACAACGCAGTCACAGCTGTGCCTGTTGTGTGTGATAAAAAACGAAGTAAACAAACCGAAAAAATAAGCAAATATACATACATACGCATACGTTTATATTAAAATACATGTTTTCGATTGCCGAGCGGACGCATGATGAAAGAGATATGAAAACAAAATTTCGCTGCGCCTTAATGTAGGCAACGGTGGAGAACAACTTACAACAGCTGAGAGACACGTTCGCTTGCGCTCAGCAATGCAACAACACGACGCTCACGTGGAAAATACTGGGAAATTGCCGACAGCATGTCGCAGCATCCATATTTATGGACTATGGCAAGTAGTCTTCTTCACACTATTGCCTCTAAATAATGTGGCCGCTCGACACTGGTTACGCGTTCGGCCAACAAATTGCTGGCTGTCAGTCTGTCGTGGATTAGCTTGGCGTACGAAACGATTTTCACAGCGAGTAAAGCGCGAGCCATACGTGCGTGCATATATGTGGTGGAATATATAGAAAGAAATAGATATATATATGTTAGAAATATATAAGTGGCTGTGTTTGTGTAAGTGTGTGCTTGAAGGAACGCCAAGAAACTACGACAGCTGAGTGTATGGAAAGAAAATTAAAAGTGAAAAATAAAGGAAAACGCAAAACTCGTGTGAATAAACGCAGCAGCTGATTTGCTGCAGGGAAAAGCAGCAAAAAAATATTTATAGAAATTAAAGTGTTTCAGCGTAGATTTCGTGATTTCATGATTTCATTGTGTACGTAAGCGCGAATAAACTGCAGACGCACACACACATACACCCGAACCAATACAAGTGCTGCATGTCGCCACGCACGTGTGTATGTATGTTTGTTTGTGTTCTAAAACGGAATTCGCCGCGTGTGTCTGTGCTGCGGGCGCGCGACGACGCGCAACAACGCTAAGTGGCTCCATGCACTCGCTACAGTTGGATGACGGACGCGCATAGCCTACAGAATTTTAATGCGTTCACTAAATTTTTTTAACGGTAATGAAGTAGCGCTGGTGCCGATGGCGTCGGCGGCAAGCGCAAAAGCTGCCGCACTGTAGATAACGGCAGATATACTTATTTTCGTAGGAATTCGCAAGTGTCGGCTGGTGTGAATGACCAGCAAGTGGCGGGCGCAGACCAAGTGCGCGGGTGCTGGGCGCATGGTACGGGGGCAGGGGGTCGGTAAACTAGCGTTGCGTTGCTGTTAAAAGCTTTTTAGTGTTTGATTATTTCTTTTATTTTTCGATTTTTTGTCTCGCAATGAAAGGATTTTCGAGCGAAGTATTATACATACATACGTATATTGATATACTTGTGTGTATATGTGAGTGTGTGTGTTTGAGCGCAAGTGCGTTCATTGCAAAAACTTTTGAATGAAACCAAGGCTGCACACACGCCAAGCGCAACGCATTGCGACGAATCCTAAATACACAACGCGCCATTTGCCCACTTGAAGCTCATGCGTTGTACGTGTCCGTGTGTGTATGTTTGTTGCTTACAAACGTTTCAATTGTGGCACTGACAGCAATACCGTTATGCTATGTCGGGTCTTGTGTGCTACGCTGTGTAAATAGCTTTGGCAACGGGCGTTATATATATACTTTTGTATGTAGTGACCAACATACATACATACATACGTAGACACATATATAGCATATGTTATGGCTTTATTTAATTTCCCTTTAAATTTTTAATTTTTAATATATTTTAGAGTTCATTTTACCCTTGCTAATCACAAATTACGTACAAATACACTAATACACACACACACTCCCACATATCCCCACGGATGCAAACACGGCTGCTGTGTGCGTCTCTGCATTTCCATGCATTTGCATATTGTTGCTTCTATATAATTATGAAAAGCCATTTACATGATGTTCTTCAACTAAAAAACAACAACAACAATATATAAGTGGCGTCTGCGAGCAAAGCGCTGCAAATTTGTTTTCATTAAATTTTCCATTATGTTTTATTTGATTTCGTGCTCGATTATTTTGCTGTGTACGCGTCCACTTTCGCTTTGGTTGACAAGCTGAAAAGCACTGCCAAAAGCAACAAAAAACGCAAAAATAGTACGAAATAATACGCGAGCAACGCAGCAACAAGAAAATCCCCAATAAAGCGAAAGCGAAAACAATTTGCAAAGGTAGCGCGAACTTTCCCCCATAAAAACCGAAATTATCTAAACGCTAATAAGAGGTAACGGAAAAGCAAAAGCAGCAACAAAAACAAAAAAAAATCACAAAAAATAACAAAAAATATTTCAGCTGCAATGTATGAAAAACTTGTCCACTTGAAAAAAATATCAACTCAAGCGTCTACCACGAAAATATAAATGACAAAAAAATGGCGAAAAAGCGAAAGCAACAAAATATACAAGAAATAAAACAAAAATATAAAAAAAGTAAAATTTATGTGAAAGAAAATTGTTCGGCATATTTTAACAAATTTAGTGGGGAAAAGTTGATGCGAAAATAAATGAGAGAACACAGCCAACAACGTGAGCAATGGCAACAGCAGCCGCAGCGGCATTCGCAGTCGCCGTCGCCTCTTTTAATCTGTGCCAAAAAGAATGAAAAATTAAATCACCGTCGCATATAACAGCAGACGTTGAAATATTTAGTTCAAGTGTCAGGCGCAAGAATAAAATAAGCGCAAAAATAATGACACGATACACATATACTCCCAGCTACATATACCTATATATGTGTGTATAAATGGCAAGAAGCAAAATTGAAAAATCTAAGCAGATCAAGAACTGAAAAAGGCAGCCATTTAAATGAAAATGGACACTTTTCAGTGAAATAAGGAGTATATAAGGGATATGCCAAGCGCTTTAAGGGGATTAATGGGATTATAGCGGTTTATTTTATTATTTATTTACTTTTGAAAGCAGCTTCAATTAAACTGCGGTTCCTCAACGCTCATTAGAGACCGTCATTTTACTTAAGTGAAGTGATTCAAACACAAATAAAAAATAAATAAAAAAATTGAAAAAGAAATGCCAGCAAACGGTTATTTAGGTTTTTAGTTTACAACATTAATGGCATAAAATGTGCCCTCATCCTCTTAGGCTTATAATTAAGGACTAAAACTAGAGAGTGCTCCATTTCGAGTTTCCCTATATTTCATTGCATTTTTCATTGCATGCTGGACGTGCTCTGTTCGGTCGAGTATAATCAATAATGAATACTCGGCTTCAAAATGGGTGATGGTGTTGCGAATAGTACGCTCAGTAGGCCGATTATATTGAGAATAAGTCACATATATATAAAAGTTTGGAAACCGATCTAAAAATATCAATGAATTTCCAGTGACTGCACAGCTGATCGTACTATAATGACAGCCTTAATGTAATAATGTGTAACAAAGTGCTGAGTTTTTGAAATACTGTACTAATGTACGGACTGCACCACATCTCGAAAACTACTTACGTAACTTGATTTTTGACCTGCTTTGAGTCGTAAGCATAGATCCAAGACTCATCGCCAGTAATAATACATACGTTGAAAAACATGGTTTCACAGACCTTAACGCGACGCTGTTTTTTCAAAAAAATTTGGTGATTTTGGGACCAATCTTAGTTCCAAATGATCTTCACTGATACTTCTGATATTCCATCGCTGCCAGTAAGACTCTTAATCGTCGAATCTCAAGCGCCAACTGTTTCATTTGATTATATTATCATAAAGCAAATATTTTTGTTTTTAGGTTAGTAGGACTGTAAATAATGATTGGAAAGCGACTTTTTGTCAGCTTTATCTCCGAATTGCACAGTGTTTTAGTTTCACTGAGTAACGCACTTGCTTCATTTTTTATACTCTTGCAACCAGTTGCTACAGAGTATTATAGTTTTTTCACCTTACCGGTTGTACGTATCACCTAAAGCTAATCGAGATAGATATAGGGTTATATATATAAATGATCAGGATGACGACAAAAGTTAAAGTGCGGTTAACTGTCTGTCTGTCTATCCATCCATGCAAGCTGTAACTTGAGTAAAAATTGAGATATATTGATGAAATTTGGTAGGTGCACGTTTCTAGTACAAAAAAGATGGGCTTAATCGGGCCACTGCCACGCCCACATATCGCTATTAACCGAAAACCTACAATGTACCATAACTAAAGATAAAAAACTCATATTTTGCACAGCAGATCGTGGGAAAAAAAAATTTGGAAAATTCGGCGTGACCCCGCCCTGTAATAAGTTTAATGTGCATATCTCCTAAATCGCTTAAGCAACAACAACCAAATTTGCTGAGTACAAATCATATAAGAATTTCTACCGATAGTGTGAAAATGAATGAAAGCGGAGGAAAACTCCGCTCACTCCCCATATTTATTTTATCGAACGTTTAACGGTAGGTACTTTTAAAAGCTACTAAAAGCCCAATAAATCAATAACTTAATACGTCAGAGACATTTTCCCCCTGAACTGGTAAAGTTTGTTCGATTCACTACTCTACAAAGTTTGGAGAATCGAAGACGTCTATTACCTCGGAAGTTCTCTCCAATGAAATCATGCTTCATAGTACCAAGAAGCAGCTCGGCAATAAAGTTTAAGCTGACATCGCAACCCTCAATCAATCAACAGCGAAATTTGGTTTACTTTAATACTAATTATTACTAACTAATTATAAGTCTTATATATTGAAGGGTAAAGTGTAGTGAAACTCAATATAGTTCGCTATAAAAACAAATAGTTAAAGAAAGAGCACTTTCCAAGGCTTATATGTAAAAATCCGGAAACGTGATCAACATTTAGAAACCCATACATTGTCTATACGACGATCTAGACAAAAGCCTGGTGAAGTAAATCAAAGCACGATGGAACGAGTTACCTGGGTGCAAAACTGCAAAAGTCGTGGGCAAAACGGTAGATCGGAACTTCACAAAATGACTATTAGCACTCGATAGAAGCGACTGTAGAAATATGATGGGAATAGTAACAGGTCACTGTCTGGTGGCGACACACGCCATGATAGGGCTGACAGATCGAGAAAACTGCAGGATATGCCTAGTGCACCTGAAAAACAATGGAGCATCTCTTGTGCACTTCTCCCGCATTGGCAAGACGATTCTATAACATCTGGGGTCCTCACATTATGATGCATCGATGTATTGCAAATGACCAAACTGGTCTATACGTAGCTTATTGGCCTACCAGGTTAACATAACAAAAACGATAAATAAAAAGAAACGATATGATCAAAATTGACCCGGACTAAAAATAAACAAATTGACATGTGTTTTATTACAAAAATCCTTATTATCTATTACCAATTTAGGGAAAAAATTGTACCGATTTGATTTGCGCGCACAGTTTCAATGAGTTAGTCTGGACAAAATTTGATCACATGATATTATTCCTCATTAAACATCTTCATGGCGTCAGTTGAAACATGTCTAAATGAAGGTGACCTCATTTTTGAGATAATATTAAGTGACACATTGTAATGCATTGCAAATGGGAGGAGAAGCTTGCAGAAGCAAATAACATTAACTGATTATAAACGTGTAATTAAATTTGCTCAACTTTGCACTTTGCTTTTAGCCTCAAGCGACTAGTATGCAAATAACTAAATAGCGAATAATAATACTAAGTTTGCCAATTAATATCACTTCTTCAATGCATTTCCGGTGTTTGTTTGAGACCCCACATTGCTTAATTGCCAATGATGAAATAGATAAACCAAAGTTTGATGACAACAGTATAATCGTGAACTTTTCGGTTGAAACTACAGATTGTACGAAACTATGTCCTTATTTTCGGCAGAAAAAGGTTTATATGTATCACCCTCTGTAGTACGGTTTTCTCATATTTCCTGAGAGAATTTTTCAATAATACAAATACTACAAATATTGACTGGAATTGCAAAAAGTACCGTTAATCGACAACAGTTATAATTTTGCTCTTTTGAAAGCCATGTAACAGGTGTACAGCTGTCTTTTCTTATTTTTGATGCTTAATTTTCACTTATCGAATTCAAAAATAAATTAAATTCGGCTTCTTATCTCAATAAATTGAAACTCTTTTTATTGCTTCAAATATTACAGACTTCACTTCTAGAAAAAATCACATTCTACTCTGTGCAATTACAGCAAAGACTACAAAAAGCGGTAGGAAAATAACGTATAATTGTATTTGGAAGCTAGGGAACATGGCGAGAAAACACACGCAACAACAAATAAGAATAAGAAGAAAAATAAAAAAAGAGGAATAACTACAAAATAAAAACAAAATAAATTGCCAATTCAAAGTGCTGTCCAAGCATTTTTCAGCACAGCCGCCAAGTTGCCGACGCGTTACCGCGCTTAATAAAAGCAACGACGCTTGCAATTCCCACTTCAACCCACTTCGACTCACTTCTAACTAAATGCGTATGTATCTATATATATATATATATATATATGTGTGTAGGTCCACTGTATTACGCTATGGCTCCCTATAGTTGTGCTCGCCTGCCCAAAGGCCTCTTCACTTTTACTCACTTCACAGCGCCATCAGCAATAACTAGCCTCCATGTTTACCATACATACATTTATTATTCTTGCAGCTTTGTTATCTGCGCCACACTACTCGCCCCTACCCATGTCTTCGCTACGCTTTACGTTTAACTCTTAGCCTCTACGCGCATAGTCGACAGCCGCCTGCTGTGAAGCCTGAATGACAAGGTTTCGCCTTGCAGGCGCACACACACACCTCTCACCCATAGGTATATACTGCTATCTTTGTATAAAAATACTTGTGTGTGCACACATCCATACATAAGTACTTGCATACAATTGATTGTTGGCGTGTAAACGCACCCAAACAGCTGGGTCGCCATGGCGGATGAGCGACTTGTAGTTGTCGTTTTTTTGCCCTTACACTTTCTTTTCATATACACTTAAATATAGTTGTTGTTCTTGTTATTGCTGTTTTGTATTGCCTTGCCTTGATGCGCCACACTCTAATTTGTAGGGCACGCTGCCACGGCGAGTGCCGTTGATTTGCGGTCTTGTTGTTGTCATGCCTGTGGAGGCAGTTACACTTGTTGGTAATGGTGGTTATACCCTGCACAGGGTATATTAAATTTGCCACGCAATTTGTAACACCGGAAACTTCGGAGACTTCTTCAGGTATATGTTTGAATATCTGTATATGTATGTATGTATATACATAAAAGGTCATTGCGACGGGATGAGTCGTTTTAGCCATCTCCATCCGTAAAAATGTGAAGTAGTCCCTTAGTTTTTGAGCTATTGTTCTGAAATTTAACACATGTTCTTTTCTCCTCAAAAAACTGCATTTTTGGGAGAAACGTCGACATCGGACCACTATAGCATATAGCTGCCATACAAACTTGGCGCTCAATATGAAGTCCTTGTATAGAAAACTTTTTTATTAGACAAGATATCTTGACAAAATTTCGTAAAAATTATTTTTGAAAGAAACGCCGCAATTTACCTTTATATTATTCAGATCGGACCAAGAAAACATATAGCTGTCATACAAGCTGACTCATCACAATCAATAGAAACATACTTGTATACCCTTTAATGCTATAGGCAATGCAACTGTGAAGGGTATTATAGCGAATTTAAATTTCTAGCGGTGCTGCCGTTATATTGTTGTGTGTAGTTGTTGCAACTATCATTATTTTGTTGCCGCTGTTTTTCTTCGCTCTATCATTACTTAGTTTATGTTGTTGTAGCGTTTTTTTGCCACTGACAATATTTATTTGTTGTTATTTTAGTATTATTGCTGTTGTTGTAGTGCTCTGGGTTCCTCTGCGTGTTTTGAACCCAATGCGTCGCGCTAATAATTTCCTTCGCCTAAAAATTTGCCTTTTCGTCTCCGCATTCACAAAGTTTTATTGCTGGTGCGCCCATACACATATACATATGTGCAAAGTCTTACGTTCACATTTTATTTACATTTACATTATTTTGGTTTCCAAACTGGTAATTTTTCCTTGCTGCGTTTTCAGTTGTTAGCCATTGTTTATATTTATTGTTGTTGTTTCAGCGTATTTATTTTTGTTGCTGTTGTTGTAATTTTAAAGGTCTTTCCCTCCTTTTGAAGGTAAAGTTTTTCGCGTATGTCAAGCGTAAGCCCATTTATGTGCCCCTATAAGTATATGTGTGTGTGCATAGACTATATGCTTTTGTATGTATGTGTGTGTATATACAGTGGCGGCACAAATTTCAAGTGAATTTTTATGCATTCGACTACACATGTTTAGGTTTTTGAAACGTAGCTACCTTCACACATATACGCATGTATACATATATGCAAAGCAAATTCTTATAAATTCGGCATGAACCGGTTCAGACAAGTGTCTACATAATTTATGCGTGTGTCTCGCGCACGCAGTTGGCAAGAGCCAATAAAACCTGTACGCAAAGTAAACACTCACACACACGTACGCCGAAGCACAAATGTATACAAAACACTTTCCTGCAACAGCAACAAAAAAAGCGAAATGAAAATGTATTCAAATGGCAACAGCACTGTCAGCTCATTCACTCATTCAGCCAGGCGCTGTGCGCTCACCTCTGCGAGTGTTTGTGTGCGGTTGCTCCCCTCGCTTGGGCCCGCACGGCGTTGGCTGCCACATTGGGCCCACTCGATTGAATGGACGACGCAGTCTTCTGCCACTTATATTTGTTGCCGTTGACTTCAGCTAATTTGACTTGCTGTGACAGGCACGCATGCATCGGCAAACAACGACTAAAAGTGGTCCAAGGGCTCAACAGCGACGGGTACGGGGCGGCGGTGATGTACGGCATGAAAGCGTGTGCCCACAAAGCGACAAAGCTTGCCGCATAACTTGCCACAGAGCATGGCTTGCTTTCAGTGGCAGCTGCTGTCAGTGTGGCATGAAGGAAGCAATAGCAAACGGCTTGAGCGGAAAATTTCTGAATTTATGAATTTCTGACTTTCAGCCCTTTCTAGCCTTATGCCAAGCGGCTTATGACGGCACAGTCGTCGTCGTCGTTGTGTAGTCGTGCTGCCATGCAAACGGCAAGCCGGAAGGAAACGTAATTAAAAGTAATTAGGAAACATTAATGTATATAAATTTGTATAATTTTATTTTTTCGGAAAAAAGATGCGAGCGACGGAAGCAACAGAAATGAAAATAAAATTTCCAACACACACACACACAAATAAAGTAAATAAAAATATGCCAGCTTATACAATTTTAAATAATGCTCATACCTATATATATAATATACAATATAATATATGTATGTATACATGTTGTTTGGTAAATGGCATGTAAGCGCTTACTTGCCATGGCAAACGGTCGCGAGACAGCGAGTTGAGTAGCGTTGACTGGCTGAGGGCGTGTAAACACAGTTGAGCTGCAAGTAGTCAAGTAAAATGGAATAACGGAATGAAATGAAGTGTTACAAGATTGAGATTGGTAAACTTTAATGAAAAATCATAACGGTGCATGTAACGTAATGCCGATAATAACGCAGTTTATAGTTGGCTTATCGTTTCGATACTTTCGCATTATATGTAAATACATACTTACATATATAAATATCTTCTCTTAGGTACACATATATACTCACACATTTACTCCTTGTTACTAAATATATACCTGTGTATATGTGCACACTTATATAAGTAAATGTATATTATATATCCGCTTGAATGCGAATCACTTGACTGCATTTTTATCGATATTAATGTTTTTTTGTTGTACTGCAAGTTCTCAGAATAAGTGATAAAAATAGAACAGTGAACTATTCGCCGGAAAATTCGGAAAATTTGGTGTTTTGTTATTGTTTCACTACTGCGACCAAATTTGTTGAACCATTCGTTAGAATCTTTTATGTATTTGTACATAGATGGCGCTGCAAACACATTTCTTCCTCTGCTTATAGGAGATAGAAGATAAATTTGATGGCTATACATAGACGCACACTTATTTTGAAAATATCTACCTTCAGGTGCAACCGAACAGTGTATGCTCTTGCAACTTGCAAGGCTTAAAGCCGGGGAAGTACCTTCTGGTACATAAAGCCTGTTAGTTATACCGGGTCTAGGACGAGTTTTCACCTGATTTTATATCTTCTAAGCACAAATATGCACCGTTATAAAGAAAACACGATCTCTCAATTTCAGTAAGTCAACTCACATATTGTTCAATACATGCGGTATAAAGTCGAAGTTCGAAAATCTTGTATATGGTATATGAAAGCTAAGGGAAGCATTGGTCCGATTTATCCCATTCGGAGCACACAGATATACTATTATCAGGATACTATTATCAGGATAGGATTCTCTCTGAATTTCAAGTATAAATCGCACTCAATGACCGAAATTACCGGTAAAAAGTCAACTTACTTGAACAGTTTTTGTTGGTTTTTAACACTTTTTGGCCATAAGGTGGCATACTCTCGCGTTATTTTATTATTATTATTATTATTTTTTTTTTTTTTTTTTTTTTTTTTATTTTTTTTTTTTTGTTTGATCAGATGGATTGCGTTGTATGGGAAGTAAGCGTAATTGTCGTCCGATTTGGTAAATTTTCGCTGTGTGACATAACAATCTTACGTACCAATTTTGGTTGAAAGCAGTTGAGCTGGTCTTGAGATATGAGATTTTACGCAATAGTAGGAAATGTAACACCCCTACGTCCAATTTTTACACCACCTCCCCTGCAGCATTCTGCACACCCACAGAAGCATGTAAGAGACAATATTGCAACATGCAAACAACGATGATATCATATACTTTCGAATTAGAAGACAACGCAGAAACATAGTCAAATTTTGCACACATATCGTAAGCAAAACAACACTTTAGAATATTTAAGTTACTGGTTTGCAACGAAAGGGGTACACCTAGTGTGAAAACTTCAAAAAATCCATTTTTTTTTTATATTTCGATAGGTGATACCTTTCAAAATAGCAAACTAAAATTTCGAATCGATATTTGAAACAGTTTTTGAGTTACAGCTATTTAAAAGAGTAGCCGCTCGGCAGTTAGATAACAATCACGTAGAAGAATGTTTCGGTTTTTTTTCAGATAAAGATATCATACCATTCAAGACAGAAACAGAAGAATGTTTCGGAAAAGTGTTTCTTTTTTTGTTTTGCAGATAAAGATATCATATAACTCAAGAGAGAAACTGAAACATTTAGAGAGGACTAAGTTCGGGTGTAACTCAATATTTTATCTTGTCGCAATGTAAAGTGATATACGGGTTCTTCGCATACTTTTTAATTAAAATTAAAAAAATTAAAATTAAAAAGTATTGCTATAAATATTTACAATTATTCAAGAAGATACACATTAGAAAGTTATTATTTTTGCATTTCATTAAATTTTTGTATATATTGATCGATAGATGCGGCATTAAGTCAACCAATCGTTTGAAAATATTTACATTATTCATATTTTGATTAAAAGTATTCACCCCAATTATCAATAATTACCCACACAGATTGTCCGGTAAAAAGTCAGCCACATGGAATGGAGTCCACACATTTAGTGACTAGGTCCTTGAAAAGTTAGAGCCCGATTTCAAAATTTTTTAAAAACCTTAAAATTACATAGTAACGTTTTATCCCTTTATAGTTATTAGTATTTGCATACTTTCGATTTCGCTTATTTTCACACTAATAATGGTTGAACAACTTAGCAACTTTGGTTCAAATTGGTCGGGTAGTTCCTGAGTTATAGGATTTCTCCAAAAGATGGGCGGTGCCACGCCCATTTTCCCATTGTGCACTTACTCCTATCAAGCTTTTCCCCATCATATTGGTTGTAAAATTTAATGCTTGTTGCGCATTTATTCAGTGAGTTATCGCAATTTCAACAGTTTTCAACATAACCGTTGTATGGAATACCTTTGCTTAATTCTATATGATCTTGTTATAAGCCTCCCCTGGGAAAGTGCTCTTTGCCTTCGTTGAATTTTCGTTTTTTCTGTGTCGGCTCATTTTCGGACGTCATTCGCTAGATTGCCGTTAATCATTAATTTTGTGATCTCTACGCGATGTCGTTTTTGCAAAAGATTCAACTACTTTAGAACGTGTCTAGCATTGACACACATTAACCAAAATGTATAAGTCAATTCAGAAGATATGTGGAGACTTCCTGCATCTCTTACGAGGTCTGTTAAAAAGGAATGCGAATTTTGAATTTTCAGGGTTACGTATATTCGAATTTCGAATTTTTTGTAGCGTTATGCTGGTACTCATGTCTCTCACTTATGCCGATACGTTCGGCCATTTTGAATGTTCAAAATCGTCTTCGATTTTTACCTATTCAAAAAAATGGATCAAGGAACCTGTATAAAATTTTGTGTGAAAAACGAAATTAAGTGTGCGGATGCATTCCGAATGTTAGCTGTGGCATACGGAGAAGCTACCTTGTACCGAAGCAACGTTTATCGGTGGCACAAAATGTTCTCAGAAGGCCGAG
>NW_017537156.1:346625-348243 GCF_001853355.1 Bactrocera latifrons
GCGACTTTTTGGCCAAAAACAACACACTAATGATGCCGCAGCTACCGTATTCCCCAGATCTGGCCCCCTGTGACTTTTTCTTGTTCCCTAAACTGAAGAGGHSSATGAAAGGACGACGTTACGCTTCTCTTGACGAGATAAAGACGGCATCGAAGGAGGAGCTGAAGAAGACAAAAAAAAAGGATTTTTTGAAGTGCTTCGAAAATTGGAAAAACCGTTGGCACGAGTGTATAATATCCCATGGGGATTACTTTGAATCGGACAAAATATATATTCATGAATAAATAAATAATTTTTGAAAAAACACAAAATTCGCGTTACTTTTTGAACACAACTCGTAGATGACAACCAAGCACTGTTTCTTTAACTTTAAACAACGTTGGATAGACAACTCGCATGAGGCCAGCGTCTAATGACTTCTTGTGTTCGTGATAAAATACTAAAGACTCTCCATTGGAAATACAAAATTTCAATAAAATTCTTTGTTCAAAACTTTCCATGCCAAAATCGCAGAAAAGTTTCAATGAACTTGTTCTTGATCATATAATAAATTAGAAGATCCACCCATTTCTTTCGACTGTAGAAATCCTCTTTAAAAATACTTTCAAATGTACGCACTTTTATTTTATTTTTTTAATCTTTATCGAGAAAACTAAAATATTAAAAAATAAAAACAGTATTGTAGTCGCTCAATACTTTACTACTTATCTCGCCTAGGCAGTCTCACTGCATACAAAACAATAACTTTTTCTAAAAACCTCACAGTATTTAGTTGCTTAAAAATAGCTAAATATTGAAAATTTAGCTGCAAGTATACAAACCCCGTTTAACATCTAATTTTTCTTTGTTTGCTTCACACCTGTTATCAGTTCGGTCACTGTTTTTACTTTTTCGTTAGCAAAGTCATGCGAAAAATTGCAAACCATTTTAACCCGCATATAAAAAGTGCTGTTGTTGTCCAAGTTTTTTGTCCACCAGCAGTTAGCTAAAAGCCTGAGTAAAATGCGGGGATACCACCAACTATAAATTATGCAAAATAAAGGAAACAACACTAAAATATATATTTTTTGTTCACTTTGCCTTTTGCTGTTGGCAACTTTCAATTTGGTTGTTCTGAAATGGCCAACCAATTGGCAATCTAGTGAAAATACATCCGCATACAAAAAATCATGTCATAGGATGTTGCATACATTTCAGCGCAAAGAAAAAATGCGCGTCGAACCTGACACCGATAGAGAGGCAATATAGCTGAAATCACTATTAATTTTTTTAACGAGAAAATATTTATCATGAAAACTTTTTTATCTAGGTGGCAAATATTTCCTAGTGCTTAAGATTTTACGCTGAAATTAGATTTTCTTTACTTCTTTTAATAAAATTTATATGAATTGCATTTAGATTTTTTGCTAAGGAAAAGTGTACTACAGAACCAAACTACAGCACGAAGGCTTTAGCTTATACATATAAATATAAGTGTAAGTATAAGTATAAGTAAAAGTATAAGTATAAGTATAAGTATAAGAAAAGTATAAGTATAAGTATAAGTATAAGTATAAGTATAAGTATAAGTATAAGTATAAGTATAAGTATAAGTATAAGTATAAGTATAAGTATAAGT
>NW_017537156.1:348511-375698 GCF_001853355.1 Bactrocera latifrons
TATAAGTATAAGTATAAGTATAAGTATAAGTATAATTATAAGTATAAGTATAAGTATAAGTATAATTATAAGTATAAGTGTAAGTATAAGTATAAGTATAAGTGTAAGTATAAGTATAAGTATAAGTATAAGAAAATGTTCGGGGAATTTAAAGGCATTAAAATGGCAGAAAATGTCCTGTCATTCAAAGAGAGGTTGTCCGATAGGCTTCGATTCTTTTAGTTAGTGCGCTTGATTTATTGAAGGTACGACACTCCCGAAACTTCTGATATGATTCCAAATCGTCTTTTTTAGACTAAATGTAAGTAGATATATTGATAAGCCTCTCATACTGCTCTGCGCTAGACGCTCGTGACATTAAATTCTCATCACTTAACGAGCTCACACGAGGTTCAGCCAGTTTTAAGCCGATGATGTTAGCACCAATGGATAGTTTCCAAACCCAAAACTGTTTAAGTTCCTAGCGTCAAAATTTACTCACCTACAAATTTCAGCGGTGGATAAGATTTTAGCTTTAGTGTATATGCGTGAAACGGAAGTAGCTTAATAATATATCAGCCTCATTATAAACATATGCATATAAGTAATACTTTCTAGCTTCCTGAAATATGATTAAAACTGCTTTTAAGCTCTCTTTAAGCTCGTATGTCAACCCAATTAGCATGGTGAAAGAGTTTCCACTTAAACATCGTATTTTTACGTACTTTGCTATCATTCCGATTTCACAGGCTCATTGACTTTTTCAATTAATTTCTACTTTAGTGAGAATTTTACTCACTCAAGCGATTCTCACCCTAAAGCTCTTCGTAATTCCATCTTAGTAGAAGTTAATAAGTGCCTCCTCTCTGAAAGGGCATCTCAAGTGGGTAGTAACTTCGCTTTGCAGAATCTAAAATAACTGAAGTAATGGTAAAAGCTTAATAATACAACTTCAGCCACCCTATATGACTTGAATTGAAAATTTCTGTAATCTTACCATATTTTTACTACTCCCTTAGTTAACATTCACTTTGACGACTGCACTATTAACAGCTCTTGCTACCAACACACGTACAAACATGCAAACATATCTATTTGCTTCGCCGGATTATTGTCATTCATATGCAGTTCACATTTGCATTTAATTCATGTGAAAATAATTATTGGGGATGTCAACATAAAGTTGAGACTAAATAAAATGACTTGCAAATATAAGAGCTCACAAGCTTGCGCACTCGCTTGCGTATGAATGACTGCATTTCTACACAACATATATACTTATGTGCATATGTATGTATATACAAATACTATATGCATTTTATATCTGAACAAATGCATATTCTCTCATTTTTCTCGCCAGCATTTACAATCGAATTAGGGTACGAGGCCACGTGCGCTATTAATTTTTACGCACACCAACACTTCAGTGAATACAAGTAGCAGCACACACTCATATATCCCAACTTACTACATATACATAAGTATATTCTACATATGTATATACACACCTATATACTCGTGTGTGAATACATTACAGCATAATTTGATATTTAATGTTTTTGCGCATATTCACGCTCATTTGATGTTCATATTCATATCTTTAATTGTCCTCTTAATTGCATTATAAAGGGTGTTTCACACTGGTAACACTGTTTTTTATTAATCAAAATATCTGGATTGTATCTTTAAAGAGTCTTCAAATAAAGACATTTTTTACATATTAATAAAACATATAAGTGGCGGCTAAGTTTGGGTCCAACCGAACATTTTATACCTTAAAACTTGCAGAAATCAAAGCTAGAGAAACACCTTAAGGTGTAAAACGTCAACCAGAGGAACGGAAAGCAAGGAATTTTATATATACAGATACTATATATAACTCATACACTGAGCGAAATATTCGGCACAAGGTTTGTGCTTCTTCTTGATTGGCGTAGTCACCGCTTACGCGATTATAGCCGAGTTAACAACCGCGCGCCAGTCGTTTCTGACAAGTTTTGTTAGAAAAACAAAAACCATTATATGTAGTATATGGGAATTGGAGTAATATCAACCCGATTTTATCTATTTTCGGCAATACTCGTAGCACATACTATTAATATGCCACATACTTGTATAATATTAAAAAAAAATATTCCTTTCAAAAGCTGTCTAACATGCAGAGAGTAAAATCAGCCAGATGTTCAAAGATTTTGATACATTGTAACCTCGAGTTCCCAACTTCGCTTTCTTCAGAAACTTCAACTTTAATGGGGAATGTTTATAATCACTTGAAGATAATTTTTTGGCATTTATTTTTGAACATACTCTCTTTCGAATGTTAGCCGCAGCTACGTCTCAAATAGTCCAGCCGTTGAGTCCAATTTTCGATGACTCGTACGAGCAGTTCGACAGTTAACTGACAGTTCTTTCAATAAGCTCATTAATTGTTACGATGTGAGACACCAGCTTGTTGGAACCAAATGTCGCCCAGATCACGAGCTTGAATTGCAGGCATCAAATAGTCGGTTGTCATGAGGAAATATAAACCGTTGATTTCACCGGCCACCAAACCGTTCTTTTCTGGATGAAATGGTAGTTTTTGAATCTCTTTAGGTTGCTCTTCGTTCCAAATGTGTGCCAGTAATGGGCCTGAACAAAATTTGACATTGGATCATTTTGGAACTTTTCAAGAGCTCATAAAACGAAGCGATGTCGCTTGGGAAGGTCGAGCGGTTTCAGTTCTTGCTCCAGCTATATTTAGTATGCTTGATGTAAAATGCCCCAAATCCTTCCATACATCAGTCTGAGTTGCTACGAACGGCGCCGAATCTACTCTCCACGGTCTTCATGTAAATTCCCAGCTACGGCTGCTATGTTTTCTTCACTGCGTGCTGGACGTGATCTATTCGGTCGAATATCATCAAGTAATGCATGCAAGGTACCAAGATGCGTAATGGTGTTGCGAATAGTACACGCATTAAGCGATTGTGTTAACGATAAGTTGAGCGAAGCACGCGAATCACATTCTTTACAGAACGAGAATTTTCATAATAAAGTTCAACGATTTGTAACGCATTTCAGGCGTAGTTCTTTCTGTTCACGCATGGTCCACAGTACATCCACTTGGATCACCCCGTTACTTCTTTAAATTCAAATTCTTCAAATAAAGACAGTCAATAAAGTTGGAACAATATATTAATCAAAAAAATAAATGGTTTTACAAAAATATTCTCGAAACTTTTGCTCAGATCATTTGCTTAGAAAAACCTGACTGCATTAGGCTTTTACGCACATATTGTGGCAGCCTAAAAAGACGAAATTCCAGAATTAAAACCAGAAAACCTGAAAGAGCCAGTAAACCCCGGTTTCATACACAATTTGGAGCTCAAAAACCTTTCCAAAGTGGCATAAAACCTGGTCAAAACCACTCTTAATCACCTAGTCTAACGTTCTTCCCACAATAACGTTAAAAATAAAAATAATGTAAAGAGAATGCCAAAAATTAATATCTAGACTGGTTAAGAAACCTTTCCAGGCAAAAGTCTAGGTGCGGATTAAATTACTCAAAGACATTTAAACTAAGCTAAGCGCACAATTCCAACATTTCTATCTAAGCACCCTGTATACTATACCATGGAAGCACGTTACAAAAAACTTGGCTTTTTTTTGTACGCAGCGAAGACAGACATAATTATGCAAATACGCACAATTTCGGAAACCTTCTTTCATTTTCTTTTTTCAACACACTTCGTGCGTTTTTTCCAACCTTAAAAGCACTAATTAAACTCTGCTCATTTATGTATAACGGGTAAGAGGATAATGAAGTTGAGTGTCTTAAAAACATTACTTTCTCGCCAGCTATAACAACAGGCAAACAGGCGAAAGGTGCCACACGCGCCTCAAACCGGTTTCACACCGCTCACATCCGACCATCCAGCGTTCAGTTAATTGTATATTGGCTTTTCTCAGAGGCATTGGAAATTTTCCAAACAACACTTTCACTTAACAGTACTTAAACCAGAAATTTATCACTTTTGCCAACAACAACAGCTGTACCGCAAGTGCTGCGGTTACCGAAGCCACTTTAAAATGGACCCCTCTAATTTATTCAAATCTAGTCGGATATTGGAGGGCTGCCTGTGCAAACAAGTGAAAAGGCAAAAGCTCAATGGCAGTCAAACGGGGGAGAGCTCTTTCCTTTATCCTTGTCATGCTTTTCATATTTGAAACTATTGAATATATGCCGTTAAAGGCGGCTTGGAGCAGTAGCATGCCGTAAATATGCCGGTTTTCGCTCTTTGTCTACTGCTGTTATTCAACTGGGAATCTGGGCAAGGCTTGTGTGTTCCGCTCGTTTATATTCATTTATGTATTAAATACAAATGGAAATACAAAATACAAAATACAACCACAACTATGAATACAAGTGCACAGCCTGTCTCTTATACACATCTAGATGTGTATAAGAGACAGCTTTGTCTACTGCTGTTATTCAACTGGGAATCTGGGCAAGGCTTGTGTGTTCCGCTCGTTTATATTCATTTATGTATTAAATACAAATGGAAATACAAAATACAAAATACAACCACAACTATGAATACAAGTGCACAGCTGTGTGCACGCGCTGCCTGTGCACTTTCTTGGCAGTCAAAGAGATTCTTTTATTAGCAATTTGAACTATAAATGCTTTATTTAATATTCAGCAAATTAACTGTATTTAATAGATAAAAATAAAAATGCAATGCATGCGACTGCATTTGATCGCTCAGCTGATATTTATTGTGCTCCTGGTATTGTGCAGATAATTGTGGCATAAAATATGAAGAAAGTAAAAGGAATCATTTGCGGAAGTCACTGCGGTATTACATATGTTCATATGTGTGCATGTTGCTGATTCCATAAACATACAGCATTTATAGAGTTTTTTAACTACCATACTGCTGAACCGACTGAGCGGCATTTGGCTGGAATTTCCAAAAGCTTATAATGCAAAAGGACAGTGATCTCTTTAATAATTAAGAAATGGTATAAAGAAACGGAAAATTATACATACATATATTTGGTATAGCTGATAAGTCAGAAGCTTTTTTTATTCAAAAATATACTTCAAAGGTTTACATGCCTCGGTTAACCTTGGTCACTTACAAAAATACTGTTTTTTTATATTTTTTGAGTTTTATATTTTTGAGGTTAGATTTGAACTCAAATGTAATAATTCTTAGTCAGATTCCAGAGTGTGCACATATGGATGCGATATTCAACTAAGCTCACATGTGATAGCGCATACTATCAAAATTAATGGTGTATTCTTTATGCTCTAGGCTCCTTGTACTTTGAAAATAATCATAAAAAAGTGATTAAAACTTCAAACTTGCTCAACAAGACAAATCGATTTAGTGCTCGGTTTCATGTAAAACCATGTTCCGATCACAATTTTATCTAATCTATTCACTATTCTAGACTGTCTTCACTGCCGTTGGGGCTTGATAAAACAACTCTTTCTGACAATAAAAAATACACAGCGTTTAATATTTATTAACAGAAAACATTGTAGTGTCGTGTTTTATTATCCAAGTCGTCTTATTTTAAATATCTTCCATTTAATGGAAATAATGGACGCATGTTGTGATTTAGGAAGCCTATTGTCGGGTGAATTCAGATGCATTGGCTATAATTTATTTGTTTGTTTTAATTTTTTTCTCTTTTGGTGTCCAAATCAGCTGTGTTTGTGGGAAAAATTTTAACACTAACAAACAGACGACGCTAAATCCGAATCGCAAATCTTTTCGTTTCTAAGATTAACAAGTGTAATTTTTGCGCGACGAAGTCTTGCTGAATCCCGTAGATTAGTGAGTTAATCCACTTAACAAGGTTAAGTAGTGTTTATGTTTATCTTGTTATCAGTGTTGTTGTAGTATAAAATATATTTGAAATAAAAATAATTGGTAAGAATAGCTTAGGTAGACTCGAGTGTGTTTTGAGAACGAAAATACTAGCCAATAAATACTTGAAACTAATCACACGACAAAAGAGTAGAATTCCCTACCACTGTATTTTTTGAAAACACAAATGTTCCACATTTTTGGTAGTTTTGAGCCTACCAAAATTAGATTTTTGGTTAGATCGAAAAACTGGTAGGGAATTGTATGGAAATCTATAGAATATGTAGAAAAATGTTAATGGTGATAGGATAATTTGTCTCTGAGTAAACGCTGCGGCAAGAAAAATGCTTTTAAAGGTAAACTGATAGACCTAATTGAACTGTATTAGCTTGAAAAAGTACGTTACGCGAATTTTCTTATTTGGTCCTGTTGTGCCGAAAGATTAGTTACTTTTTGTCACTTTGCAATTTTATTGCATACGACATATTGAGTTAAACCTGTATCATAAAACTCCATAGATTCTTTAAACAGTTGTTTTATGTTTTTGTTTTTTATTGATAATAAATGTCATTTGTTTAAGCGGGTTTTGAGATACGGTGAAGGAAAATTTGAGACACATATTTTTGAGAAAAACGCGTTTTATATTTCAAGTTCGCTTAAACAACAACTGAAGTGCTTCTTCTTCTAACTGTTGTATCTTTTAAACAACTGCGAATTGTTAAAAATCATTTTGCTGCCATATTCAGGACGTGTTAATAAAGTAACTTGTGAAAAAATTGCACCCTTAAATTGCACAAAAAATTATATATTGGGTAGTCGAAAAAGTCTTTTCGTATTTTGTCAGTAATAAAGAAATTCGCTATATTTTGAAATTTTTATATAAAAAGTGAAGAATGCCACGCAAGCCACCAATGAATTTATTAAGGTTACGAAGACGATGCTGTATCAGTTACTGTAGCACAACAATAGTTCGCTCGCTTCTGTTCTGGAAATTTCGATTCACAGAGATGGAATACTGTCTCTAGCGGAAAAATGGCAAAAGGTAGTCGGCAAAAATAGTACATATTTATTTGCTTATTTATCAGTGTAAATTAAAAAATAATAATTGAAGTTCGATTAGAAATACGAAAAGACTTTTTCGACTACCCCAATATTTTAGTGGTATTCTAGCTCAAAAGCAAGAACCAGTTGCATATGTTTATTTCACTGGGCCATTCAAACCAATACAAATTCATTCCTTCCAAAAAAAAAAAAAAAAAAAAAAAAAAAAAAAAAAAAAAAAAAAAAAAAAAAAAAAAAAACAGTTTTCCTTTCCGCCAAAGATTCGCGAAAACTTTTTTTTAACTTTTTTTATGTTTTTGCAAATCACCTAATTTTCAATTGCATTCACTGACGTGTTAAATTTTATCCGTTTTTACGGGTTTTTCAACATGTCTCATCATACCGTTAAATAAGTAAAATGAATTGTGAGGACAAAACTTTTCTTTTCTTTATTAGAAGAAACGACGGTTCAGTCTAAGAAAAGCAGAACAAAATATTTTGTTATAAAGGGATTAGGTACATCTCTAAGCACAATACGGGACAGACTTCAGAGATCCGGCATCAAATCAGCTGTACTGTAAACAAACACCTATTTTCAAAAACATATATTGCACAAAGGTTTCATTCGTCGTAGGAAGCATCAACCGTGATTGGAGCCAAGTAAATAATATTTAGAGATGAGTCAGCTTTTGTATTCTTCAAACCTATGAGATGTCTTTGGTTAAGGAAAGAATAAACATTTGATCAAAAGAGTGTTAAATACCTCAAAATGTGTCTATGGCTGCTTCTCTGTGCACGGATGGCCGCCAATCCAAAATCAAATGCTTGGGTTAATGAAAGCCAAAATTTTAAGCAAACATTTAACGTGATCAAAAGATTTCAAAGATTTTAAACATAATGCTTTGGAATATGCGGAAATTTTAGTTGCAAGTTGTCATCAAAGAATGCATGAGATTGGAACAAGTATTGGATGAACGTCAACTATAACAACACTTTTCGAAAAACGATATTTTTTGAGACTTTCAGAGAGCTTTTGTTACATAATGTCTATATTATTACAACATAATTATTCGCCTTCTGAAGTTAAATAGGATATCATCGACCAGCACCAGGTGGACCTATTTAACTACAGACACACCGAAGGATTAAAATATTTTGATATCCCTACATTTGACGAAAAACAAAAAAATAGTGAGTCAATACTGATACAATTAGATGGCGAAACTTTTCAAATGAAAGCTTTTGATGCAAAATATTTTGATTTCTTAAAACGATACTCGAAATTCGAAGACAAACATAAGCACAAAAATAAAATACTGCTAAACTAGAGAATCTTCACTGAAGCAGTGATTGTCTTTTTGCATTTTCAATGCACTTTCGTCATATTTAATATTTTTTGCGAAAAGTTTACTCGCACAGCACTTTCCTTCGAAAATGTACGAATCCATGCAATATTTATGTCAGCTGTGCACTTCAAAAGTTTCACACTCGAAGTGTTATACCGGGTGACTTGGCGCTACACTAACACTTATACGAGTATATAACAAACCTCTTAATCCTTGGTAAATTTAATATTTTTAATGGCTTTCATCAATAATATTGAAACAAAATCAATAAAGGTGATGTGACTTTCATCAAAGCACTTCCGAAGCTTTAAAGCACTCAATTACTTCAAATAGAAGCTAAGCTGATTGTCTGCTACCCATACATATTATATATGTAAGTATAGCATTTCCATATACATACATACATATATCAATTCTTTTCACTTTCTCCACTCAAAAACTTTTATTATTTGTTGGTAGATGCTCTCTCTTAAGACCTGCCATTACGCTGATTTTGACCTTCTGCTCCGCTTGTGTTGTACCTAGTTACCGACATTGCTATTGTTGTTGTGTCACTCATTAACAAAGAGTATTCACGTTTCAACGCCGCCATGTACTCATGGCAACCACAGAGGACATGCACATAGCGGTGGCCTTTGCTTTGCGCTAGCTTCAGATTTGCCCTTCTGCCACTTGCCGCAAACAAACAAGTGCACAAGGGTATAAGTGAACACATAGCTGATACGCACACAAATATATATACATGCATGCATTGGAATCGTGTATAATATAATGTTAACACTATAGATGCCCTGCAGGCAAATTCCTTACACGCGTAACTAAGCGTCACCGCTGGGAAAACGTAAAACGGTTCGGTACAAAACTTGGTTAGTTTAACGCAAAAAAATGTACGGGTGCATCTATTTGAAAATTTTAGGCAACACAAAAATTAAAAACAAGAAAGACTAAAATTAGATAAAAAATCTCAAACGGTGTTGCCACACATTTACAAAATTTTGAAATTTTAAGCAATAAAACAAATTTAAAGAAAGAAAAAGATAAAACAAGATGCAAATATCAAATAGCGTTGCCACATATTTTCAATATTTCTTTCACAAAGCTGATAAATTAAATTACACTTATGAAATTGTAATCAAAATAAACGAAGCTTAAAATAGCTTATGGTTGAACAGATTTTTGAAAAGGGTTGCCGCTCACTTAAACTCGTTAATCAAAGCCTATACATTAAATGAAAGAATAAAATATGAGCTTCGAACTAAATTCGCGGATTTGAGCAAATATTTTATTGAGGATACACATATTTTAAAAACTAAATTATAGATTATTCACATAACTTTTAAGAACGATTTCATTAGAAAATATAAAAATTTTGCAGAAGGGTTGCCTCATGTTTTAAACTCTTTAGTTAAATTGATAAAAAAAAAACACATTGACATCAGTTGCACCGAACCTATAATACAAAGAAAAAATATTGCCAGCAAGAACTTTATTTGAATCGTCTTATATGACAGCTACATACCAAATATGGCAAAGCAAGCTGATATCGACGGAAAAGCAGTTTCTTGAAAAATCAAAAACTTATGAACTACAAGTATTTCCTGTACAACTAGTTATGTAGACGCACACGGCTAAATCGACTCAGCTCGCACTATTTTAAAGTGTCTCCGCAGTTTCCTGTGGGTGTTGCAAACACACCTAATATACCTTTTTCAGAGTACAAAAATACAATATTGTCTTATAACCAGTGAATTTAGCTAATTCTTCTTCTTTATTGACGTAGACATCGCTTACGCGGTTATAGTCGAGTTAAAAAACCGTGCCAGTCGTTCTTCCATTTCACTATTTTACGCCAATTGTAAATTCCAAATGTAACCAGGTCCTTCTCCACCTGGCCTTTGCAAAGGAATGGAAGTCTGCTTCTTTCTCTACTTTACGCAGCAATTCCTGAGTCGAATACTCTCAGAGCTGGAGTGTTTTCATCCATCCGGATGACATGACATAGCCAGCGTAGCCGCTGTTTCTTAATTCGCTGAACTTTGTCAATGTCTTCATATATCTCGAAAAGCTCATCGTTCCACCGACTGCACTATTAACCTTTGCCAATGAACAAAGGATCAAACATCTTCCGCAGAATCCTTCTCGCAACTCAAAACTCGTAACATCGACTCATCAGATGTTGTCATCGTCGATGTCTCTGCACGATATATCAGAGCGGAGATGATGAGTGAATTGCAGAACTTCGTTGTTGCTCGTTGAGAGAGGACTATACTTCTCAATTGCCTACTCAGTCCGATGAAGAGCGTATTGACAGGAGTTATTCTGCATTGGATTTCGAGGCTGACGTTGTTGTTGGACACTTCGAAGTTATGACTGTCAACAGTGAAGTGGGAGCCAATATTGCGTCTTGCTCTCGTTCCCTTCGAGACCAATTGGCTTCGCTTCTTTGTACAACTTTGAGAAAGCAGAACTAACGGCGCGGTTATTAGGTCAATGATATAAATATCATGGGCGTACGCCAGCAGCTATACACTATTGTAAAAGAATGTACTTTCTCTATTCAAATCTGCAGCTCAAATTATTTTCTCCAGCAGTAGATTGAAGAAATCGCACGATAGGGAGTATAGTTAGTTAGGATGGATAAAGGTTTCCACATGTTTAGATAATTTATTTGGATATGCATATTTATAAACAATTAGAGATTTACGTTTCTTACGAGAAAGAGTTGAGAAATATTTGAAGTACGTAGAAGCATTTCAAAAAGTACAAAAAGGTTATGTATCCCTTATATGGACATATATATAATTGCTCTTCCCATTGAACAGAATGTTTATGAAACAATCTTCAGTGTTGTTACGAATATTTCAAAATATATTTTTTTCATTTATCGACCTATTGTTTCTGGATAATCTCATCTTTATCACTTTAACGTCTTGCTAATTTATCAATTTTGACAATTTATCAAGAATTTTATATGCAGTGTTTTAACTAACTTGGTAAATTGTTAAGATTACACATGCTCTCGACAATGCTTTTTACCAGAAAAAAAATCGGCTGTTTCTGTCCTTAAGCTTTTTATTTTCATTTCTCAAATTTTTTTTTTTCATTTCGATCGAATATCAAAAAAGCTTTTTACTTGATAAAAGTCTTGATAAATTAACAATATTTTTTTAATTTGGAAAGTATAAGGATTAGAGATGTCTACAACCATTTTTGGCTGTTGTTATTGTGGTTAATGGCGCGGCTATAGAATTGCTACCAAATTGACCGAGCTTATCTGGGTAAAAATGTGGAACTCGTTACATTAACACAATTATCGTGCAGGCGGAACTTATTCAAGACCCTTACGTTGTCTTTAACAATTTCATAAATACTATATCAACGCGTGAGTAGTTTTCGCGTAAAACTCGAGTTCCACATCCTTTGTTTTATCTAACCACTTTATGATTTCCTATAGGGTACTTACAAATGTATTCACGTGTATTTACTATATACATATGTGTGGCTTACACTCACACTTTCGCATTAATGCTGAGGCAGCATTCATTTAATTATGCGGTCATTTCATCAGCGCCTTGTTTATCTTTATTATAATTAAGAAATATCCCAGGGGAATAACATTTATGCGGAATTATATTAACATGGAAATAAATATTATTTTTTTTATTTTATTTTATAACCGTCATCATATTGGTGTTGATATAATTGTAGGTAGAGTGCCTTTTATAGATGGATGTATGAAGATTAGAAATATTACAAAAATAATAATGCTAATACTATACAATCTCGTCGCTTAAACTTCTGTTGAATATTCGACTACGTTATGGAAAGGTTTGCTTAAATTTGGGTAATTTGGGTAAAACCCTTAACTAACACTTACTTACGAATAATGGCTGGACAGAAGAAAAATATACTAGTTATTTAGTCGCTATCAAGGATATGAACTGATTTCACTCAAATTTAGTCCATATACCGTTATTGCTCAATATATTCAGCGAAATTTTGCGTTCATTACATCGAAGTGAGAGGGCCTGTTAAAGTTTCGTTTACTTTTGCTCACAGTGCCTTAACTTTCATCCAATTTTGTTTCGATAACTTCTTCCATGCTGAAAACATCCAAAATTGCAATCCTTAAAGAAACTACATAACTAATTGTGATTTGCTAACTTCCAAAAATATTCCAAACTGATGAAAATAAAATCTCAACTAGTAAACACTACTAACAGTGCTAATATTTACGACAGCCACTGTAACAAAGTGCCTTTAACTTGTAATCACTGGCACACATGCATTCAAACATACGCCTTTCGACTGCCCATTTAATTACGTACAAAATTCTTGCGGCGACGTCGATTGTCGAATTTACCAGACCCCACCACCAACAAGAACAACAACGGCAAAATTTGCCACACTATACACATTTCATTTTGGCCATAGCAAAAATTGAAGGCGCAAATAAAACTAAAGCTCGTTAAAAGTGGCTTCGTTACTCGCCTACATATCATACTTAACGGTATGAACAACGGAAAAACATTGCAAAAACAAAGCAAACCAAAAACGAAATTGTTGGCCAAACTTTATTTGATCGCAGCGGAACGCTTAATTTACTTACTTGTAAACTTTTCGCAGCTTTTCAATGAACATAATTTTTCATGCATTTATTATAAAGACGTTACACATGTATCCTATATGTACATATACTATACCATATGTACTATATATGTATACTTGTATACATATGTATGAGCATACTCAATTGGGTATAAACTTAAGGATGTGCGAAGCTTAGTATTTTCATGCACACAATATTAGGGTGTTACTAAAGACAGTGCAAATGAAGAGAAGCCGGAGTGAAAATGGACGGTCACATTGCGGTAAAAAGCCGTATCTTAAGACCTACTCGACCGATATCGACCCATCAACCAATCGGATTACAGCCACGAAAGCTACCTATATAACGCAATTTTAGCTTCCATCTTATTCTTTCACACTCCAGAAAGCACCAAAGAATCAATCGGAATAAAAATATGCCAGAATAGTTTACTTTACGACCAAAAATTAAAATCGGACCTAAACTACTTGAGTTCATAGGTAACGAATGCGGGTATCAAGTTCCAAATGCGAACTTTTTACTGAAATTATCGATCAATATGTGGGATATATTACAGAATTCCGATAGAATCTTTTTCTAATAATAGTATGCCTGTTTGTCAAAAATTGTTTGAATCGAATCAATATTTTCTTGAGCACCGGGGTACAAAACAGAAAGATTTTCGAAGTTCCAGTTGACTTTATTCCGCGGATATTCGATATTTGAATAAAATTGAGGAGGGGGTTTCTGATCACTGGGTATATTTGTGCCTAAAATGGGTAAAATCGGGTGAAAGCTTAACCTAGACGCAATTTAACTTTCCAAACTTATGCACGGTTCCACGCAAATTTAGCCTTTCCTTACCCGCTAAAAATATTTTGCTGCAATTTAAGTCCTCTACGAATTTGTTAGCGCAGTGATATCGGCTGGGAGAATAATTTATAGAATCAGTCAGTGATGAGTACAAGAAAAAATAAGTACTTCTCGACCTAAACAGCTAAATTAAAAACAATTCAAAATGAAAATATATTTTCAATCTTAATCAAAAAATTTAGGTCTCCCTAGAACCCTACAACGAGAGAAAAGATTGCTCTCCTACAAGTTTTCTCAAAACCAAAGCCAAAAAAACAAAAAAAAAATAGAGTTAGAACCGTTTCTTTACTCCCTTCGAGTTTACAGTTGCGGCAAGGGTTGTTATAAGGCTTTTACATTTCTAAAGCATGTTCCTCAAATGTGCAATTATCTTTTATGATCTGTATACGAGTATACTTTTCCTGGACCTATGTAATAAGTCCTTAGATTGTTTTGCCTTTTGCTCGGATTTAGAGGTTTCTTGGTCTTTCTTTGCCGAAATTTTTCTTTTGACTGGGAACTTAAATGTTGGACAAGTGAAATTTTTCGCCAAGAAAAGCCTGGTAATGCCACCTGCATCCTCCCATAGTTATTCAGTAGAACACCACAGGCCTTCTCTATGGCTTTACTTTCGCTTGGATGATGAAGCATATATCAAGATTATTGGAGTGATTATTTTCGTAGCGACAGTAAACGTTCCTAAAGTAATTTTTAGGAAAGGTGCCGAGTTAAAAGTCTTTCGCCGTATAAACAGCCGGGTACGTTCCGGTTACTAACATCCGACTGTCGTGGGAATAGTGATACTCGGAATATAGCACGGTGCCCACATCGTCGTTCATTGGAGATCATTCACGTCTAGGTGTTTTTTATAGTAGGAGGAAGCGTCGAAAGCCGGAGTACGGGACTTTATTTCGCTGAACCTAACCTATTCCCATCTTTTGTCTCTCCCAGGGATCTACTGGACTTGTAAATGTCTCAATCTTATCATAATTAGAGCTGCCGGTTCGCTGACTTCACGTCTAGAGGGTATTCTCACCTGAAAGTAATTATAAATATTCAAACTTGGGATGATACATGGTAGTCTGATTTATTTAGGTTAGTAACGATCTGGTTCAAAATTTCACTTTGTCCATAACTCTTTCTGTTCGTACCACCAATCTCATTAATTTTTATAGCAGGAAAAGTTTGTCACTACCCATTTAAAAACATCTATGGGAAGTTGATGCATAGTAAGCGCAACAATCGGACATGACTTCTTGGCACCTGTAGCTAATATTCTCTTGTTATATTGTTTCTTGGCCATTTGACCAGTTTATATACGATTGGTCTAATGACATCTGTATACTTGTACCTCTACTTGACTACATTCGATTTTAAGGCCAGTTTCTGTGCTGAGTACCCTCTTGCACGTATAAGAAGCAATAAAATCCCTTTAGTTTCGTTCGATGTATATGGGAAGTGGAAATTGAGTTAGTTTATTCGGAAACAGCATCATTACTGTCTTACTAAAGTTAATCCTTACTACGTTATTCACGTGCCAAAGGTGGAACCTTCGTAAAGATCTTTCCACAATCTCACTAATTGTGGAATAAAACCGCCCTGATGCATTTAATCGTCTGCTACTTTTTTCACTCCTTCTTTCGTTAAGTTTAAGTAGTTTACTTTTATAAGAAATAATTGAAGAATCTGCAACTTTTTGGTGCGCCTTAATGCGGATTATTTCATATTGCTTTTTAATATAGTTAAGTACTATGAAAAATTGTTAGTTTGCAAAGTTTGGCATAAATATATTAAGCTAACTTTAGCGATATTGCTAGTTTACAGCATTACCCCTGTTTGCCCCTAAAAGTATGCAAAATATTTTTTAGTTATTTGCTTATTTCGGGTTTTGCGATATTGAAAATGCGTTTATGAGCTTTAAATTTATTTTAGATTTTGAAATTTTTCACATTTTGTGATTAATGAGCATATTTCTATAGCATAGTTGTAAAAACAATATATATGCAATCACATTATCACCAGCGAGCATGTGTGATAAAAATTTTCGAAAATGACTTGCATTGGTATGCATTGCGTATTTTATTGCAAGGCATTTCAATTTAGTGGTTAGGTTGTAATGAAATTGAATGCAATTATTTTTAATGCGTGAGAATTTAATTGCGATTTAATTACCAGGCGAAAGATTAAAGCGCTAACCCATGTGAGGGCGTATTTAATGAAAGCGATTTCGCACATAATAATTAAATATTGGTGATTTTCGGCTTTTGTTTTCTTATACCCTGAACAGGGTACATTAAATTTGTCTCTAATGATATAAAACATAGAAGGCAACTTCGGGACTCTATAAAAAATATATATAAATGACCAGCGGGTCGAGGAGAGTAGCTTTAGCCACGTCTATCTCTATGTATATACGCGAACTGGTTCACAGTTTCTAAGTTATCATTCTGAAATTTGGCTTAGGTTCTTTTCTTGCCAAAGAGCTGCTCATTTGTTAGAATCGCCGATATCAGACGACTATAGCAAATAGCTGCCATACAAACTGATTGATGAAAATCCAATCCTTGTATGGAAACCCTCTTTAATTGACAAGATATCTGCACCCAATTAGGTACAGATTATTTTCCGAGATATCGCTATAATTCACGAAAAAATTGATTAGATCGGACCACTATAGCATATAGCTGCCATACAAACTAACCGATCAAAATCAAATTTTTTTATGAAAAAATTTTCAATTTGACAATATATCTTGTGCGGAAACTGTTTTATTTGTAAAGGGTACTATTGCCTCGGTACAACCAAAATTAATGCTTTTTCATGTTTTATTTTGGTTTTAATTGCGCTTTATGCAGTGGCATAGCGCCGATCGCCATCTATCGACGCATTGCCATTAGCATTGCCTTTAAATAATGTTTGCTGATATATGTGAATATATATACAGTTAACGGTAAATAAATGAGTAAGCACTATTTAAGTATCAATATATAGTATATGGGCATTTGCGTAACTGTATTTTCGTAAGTTGTAGCTCCTCATTCTCACTAATTGGTTTAATTATTTGCCCACTTTGCCATAAATCCCTTTTACTTATTCATGCACACACACACACACACACACACACATTTACAAACATATTTAACCACTCACCATTATAAGTGTGTATTTGTATGAGTAGAAGTGCGCTTTTATGCTCACTCTCATAACCACATAATTGCCAATTAGTGATTAATGTGGAAAGTGTTTTCCTTGTCCTTTATATGGTTGCCACTTTGTTTCAATGAAGCATAACTTTGCAAGCTTACATATTGGCTCTTTCTCTTATTTAATATTCAAAAGTAATATTTATTACATTCACATGGATGCACAATCACTCACACATACATATAAATACATATGTCGAGTTGAATTTTGCCGTGTAAATGCTTGGGTTAATTGAATTCGTTTGGCTGCTGACAAAATAGTTTAAGTTACAGAAAATTAATGCCGATATATGCGGCTCGTATTTAAGCTCGTTTGGTACGTGTGTATACACGAATGTATTCAATTATTGCGTAATTTGTAACTCGAAATCTGAACGAGTCACGCGTTGAAGCAGACAAGCATTACAGCTTGTTGTTAAAATATACACAAATATTTTAATTATACTTAAAGCGTAGCCAAAAATGCCACGGTGTCAACAGCTTCAGTGAGTTAACCTCGCTCGTCCAAATCAGCATTCTCTTCGACTAATTTTTCACTGTTAGTGTTAAACTTCGCTTGAAGTGTTACATTTAAATCAAATATATACATCTGGAAAAAAAATATTTCATTTTTGTAAAACAAATATTTTTGTAAAATTTTAATATTTTGAAAGAAAAAACCCGTTTTGTGAAAACTAAAAATTTGTAAAACAAAATTTGCAAAAAAAAAAATATTTTTTTGGGATCTTAATATTAAAAGTCCTTATTTTGAGCTAAATATGCCACTTTATCAAATTTTCCATATATATTTTATAACCTCCACCGGGTTTCAGAGCTTTCAGCGAATTTTGGTTCCAACACATAACTGGAACGCCATTCGATAGATTGTTGAACAGTTTGGAATTCATATGCATTCCAGCATTGACACAGTTTATAACCAAAATGTGTTGAATTCATCGATAAGACATGTTGAGAGCTCCTGTTATCTCTCTGATGCCAACGAAACGATTTTCAAGCACTGTTTCTGTAGCGTTTATTATTAAAACTTTTCTGCCTTCGTTTTCTGTCTTCGCCGTTCAAATACTGTTTTTGGTTCGTGATAAAATAGACTCACTTAATCTATGTAATTTTTTAGAAATTTTCCGACCTCTACCGAAAACTCTGTGCCATTCAAATGCTGGTGTTAGTGATAAAATGGACTCTCCAATGCACTACTGCAACATTTCCCAGCATTCCGTAGCCGTTATTCCACTTGAAATTTCAAGCAAACTCGTTGTCCAAAATTTTGCCCATATTAAAAATCTGCAGCCAAAGTTTCCCCTCGTAAAAAATAGCTGACATAGGGAGATCAAACTTCGCACGAAAATAAAAACCAGGATGCTAATTTAGGAAAAAAAGGATATATTTTTTTTCAGTTAGCGCTCGCAGTTTATATACTTCAGTCCGGATCAATTTCGAACTGTCAACATAGGAGAGAAGTTTGTTGAAGATACAAAATTACTTCCAGTGGTCAAGCCTACTCTTCAAGTAAAAGCATGGTTTAGACATATAAGTTCAATTCATTTGAGTAAATTGGTAAAATAAATCGTTGAAATCGGTATTTGGATTGCAAATAGTCCTGAAGTATTCATCAGTCTCCTCATACAGCTATGAGAGTGTACAGGTAAATTTTGCGCCGCTTTTGTGTTTTCTACCGGAATATGTCAATTGTCCATATGCTAAAGGGTTCCAAAAGTACATTGGACATAAGTTGAGATGAGGAAGATTTATACTATAAATCCGCACAAAAATAATTCACAATAACATCCTTATAATCTGGGATTGTAGAGGATTTTCCAATAAGAGTATTATGATTTCTTTTCAAAGAAAAAACCACACTGATTTTTTTTTAATGCGAAGTACAATTGTTACAGTTAAGTCTCACTTCTCCATAAAGTCATTTAAATGGTCTTCACAACTTCTTTTGCTGGAACAAATTCAATGAACCCAGTTATCGAGTACTTTTTCCAATAAATCAAACACAAATACTTAGTAAGTTCACAATTGACTTCTAAAGATTGAAGAGATTCTTGTTTGTTGCTAAACACCAATGCCTTCGAATGACCCCACAAGAATTTGTCTAAACCACAACTTCTTAATCGCATCTGCAAACTTTCCACGCAATAATTCGGTTGTTGCACGTACTGTGTGGTACATAGCCCCGTCTTGTTGGCACCAGATGTTGTCAAGATCTTCTTTTTTCAATTGCAGACATAAAGTTGGTTTTCATCGATCTATACCGTTCTCCATTGAAAGTAACGGTGTCAATAGCTTCATTCCGAAAGAAGTACGGACAGACGATTCCATCAGACCAAAAACCACACCGAACTATCAATTTAGGTGAATGTAATGATTACTCATGGATAGCTTGTTGGTTTTCTGCGTAATATAATCGATAAATCACACCACTCAGACGAAAATTACCCTCAATAAGAGAAGATAATTCTCTTAACACAACTGTTATCGTTTTCAAATTGTTTCAAGGCAAAATTAGCAAATTCAACACGTTCAGTGTGGTCCAATGGCTTCAGTTCTTACGAGCCAAAATCCTTTCTCCAAATCCGCCATCTGCAAATTGCGGTCTTCAGCAACACTTGCCCGAACGGCAACAATAATTTCGTTATTCCGAGCATTTCTTTGTCTTTTTGACAATTGAGCATTATTTGAAGAAAATGTACTCCTGAAACTTTCAACAATTCGATGAATAGCGACCATACCATGGACGATTATTAAAATCAACAAATACTATTTTGATAATAAAATAAAGTAATTTGTTAACTTTATTCTTACGTACATATATTAACACACTATACACTATAGAACACAATTATCCACAAAGCGTTAGATAATTTGTCAATACCAGCTAATCCAGCAAACAAGCAGCACTGTGATGCAAGCTTGATTGGCTCTTTACTGTTGTTTCGTGGGGAATTTCGAGTAGTGGTCAGTTTGGCACTTACCATAGACAATACTTACCGTGCGATTCTGTACTGTGATACAGTATCAAGTCTCTAAATTTGACAGAGACAATTTTTGAGACTTGGGACGATTTTGCTATTCTGTAAGTGATAGTCACAAACTCTATTACATTTCATTATTCAGAGATGTTTTTATACTTGAATGAAAATAAATATGTCGATAACAAAAATTAAATTTTCTATAACATAGTCAAAAAACATAATTATCAATCAAAATAAAAATATATGTTGACTTTGTTTCATAATACTAACGAAATTTATGTAAAATTTATTTATTTTTAACCTTTTCGTGTTTGAGTTGCTTACAAAATATAAAAAAACGACAATCGATTAATATTTATGGTGATCTCTATTCARWATATTCAAAATGGCAGACACGAGTTCTTTTTGGTTTTGTGACTCGCTAACTACCAGGTCTCAAATTTGAGGCAATATTTTGAGACTAAAGCTAGAGACTGTTTAGTGAATAGCAACTAGTGACAAATTGAGATTTTACCACAAAATAGTTCAAATAGAGACTAGAAACTGGTTACAGAATCCCACTATTATATTCATATTTGCTCTATATTTCATTCCAAATCTTAAATTTTTTTAATACCTATGTTTACTTTATACAGTAATATGAACTATATTTGTAACAGTAAAACTGGTCTAAAATATTTAAAACGAAAGTTTTAGCATTGAAAAGCGATTACACTACATGAACGTTGTGTTCTCATACTCTCGCGTATGGAATTTAGCTGGCTGAAAATGTTGTTCACGTGTATAATTTTGGAGAGGCAGCAGTACCCAAACAGAGACATGACTAATCGAACAAAGCTTACATAGATCACGAAAAGAATAGCAAGAATGAAGTAAAAATCACATAAACTATTTTCTATATATATACTCTTTGTACATATATATTTATATATAGTATATGTATATATGTGACCTGGTCTTCGGAAATTGCGCTTAGGTGTCAAAAAATCAATTTTCACTTTTTAGTTGATTCGGATGGAAGATGAGATGCTTTTTTTTAACAGTTGTTTCCCAGAAAACTAGTTTTCGCACGTTAGCTCCCTTTTCGTAGACCAGGTCACACATATACACATATAGACATCTTGTTTGTCCAGGGTAAACTTCTAAACTGATAAACAGATTTTTAGAAAAATTGACCATACTGTGTCCAGTTTGATCCAACTCAAAAGATAGTAGAGTCTACATTTCAATTAATTAAAAGTCAAAACAATTCATAAATAAAAATAATATATCTACTCATATAGATCAGCATATGTTCCCGTCTAAAAAAATTTATTATTTTCGTATTTATTTGTAAAACTATTTCCATTATATGGAACTGTTTGTTATAATACAATCTGAGTTCCAAAGTAAACAGGACTTAAAAAAAACAGAATAAATGCTTTTTTCGTCAAATTTTTTATTTAAAATAGTCTCCTTCTGCTTCAATACAAGTTTTTGCACGGTCCAAAAGCATGTCCAACAATTGCTTTGGCTCGTTGGGCGGTATGGCCGCCAGTATGCCGGTGAAAAGCTTTTGAATGTCCTCTTCGTCTGCATAACGCTCTCCTTTCATGGGTAAATGCATTTTTCCGAAAAGGAAGAAGTCGCACGGTGCCATATCTGGTGAATACGGGTAGTGGTTAATGGTGAACACACCTTTCGTAAGCCCAAATGTTCGGTCAAAATGCTAGAAATTGGTGTTTTGAAGATGTTCAATTCCATTTCCATGAATTTCAATGATGATTTCGCCTGATTTTTGATGAATTCATGCACAGTTTAGATGGAATTTCCGGTGGTCACGGATTTTGATTGGCCCACATGTTGATCGTCATTTATGTCCTCACGACCAGTTTTAAAACCACTCTGCTACGAGAGAGGCAATCATCGCCATAAACTTATTTCATCAATTGAAACGTTTCCGTAAAAGCTGTATCAATTTCAAAACAAAATTTAATGTTGGCTCTTTGTTCGAAACTCATTTTCGCACGGATAACTATGTTCGTATGAAAAAGCAATAATTTCACTTCCAATCAATGAAATGTCATGAACTCACTCACTGGATAATCGAAGATAGATGACGCCATCAGAGGGCGCAAGGTTCAAAAAGTCCTGTTTAATTTGGAACACACGTTGTATTATAGCCACAGCAGCGAGTGGCCGGATTTAACGTCCAATAGTTTCAATTCTTTTTACTCAATTAAGGATATCAAAGCTGAATCGAAGAAGGCTCTGATGATCATCGCGACGGAGGTTTTTATTGCTATGATGACTGGAAAATTCGTTCGTATAAGTCTATTGCAGCAGGAGGGGATTACTTTGCAGGAGATGAAATGGACAAATTCACTTTTAAATTTGATCACAGTAGTATATTAGATATGTCGGGGTCTATTCTGGATAAGTAGGAGTATAACCTGTTACAGTAAGCTGAATAAAGGAGCGGTGGATCATACTCTTTTCTCGTGACAACTCGAGCTTTTCATCTGCAAGCCCATATTCCATATATGTCCTTGTTTGCCTGCTTGTGTAGCAATTTACGGATTGCCGCAGCTACAAGTAGCCCGAGGCATATAAATAATTTTTTTTTCGGATTTTAGTTGCAAAGTGGTGTTTACTTTAGTTAGTTCAGTTGCTTCACATCACTATGCCCTGGAATCCATTTCTGGTTTAACGTCAAACAGGATATTAGATTCATCAACAGATCAAAGCACTATTTTTCTATTTTTGATTAAACTCTAAGGGAGTGTAGTGGTTTCAAAGCCATTCAATATCTTGCCTAAAACTATGCAATGAAAATTGTATTCCATATTAATTCGTATTTTTATTAAATCCAACAATATCTTATTATTATTTCCATCAAGGCAACCACACAAACTAGCATTTCTCGTCTAAATGACAATAAATATCTTAAATAATAAAATTAATAGGAATACACAACGCTTACCTGGGATTGCAACACAAAACCACTTAACTGTAATTGACCAAATATGCTCTGTAAACGTTTAACACGATTATTAGTGTTTCGTTACACGTCAGCACATCAGACACACACATACACATACGCACACATTATATAACTAAACATCCATATATTATGTAAGTGTACGTAAATAAATTATATAACTGTAAATGCCTTAGCCAATTTATTTATGCCAATCTTTATTTAAATGACGTGCGTAAATTAGTCAGGACACACAACAAACAAAACGCCCGATACGAGTGTAGATGAGCGCCATAATTCCTGAGATACTTTCAGCAATCTGAATGAGTATTCACAAACACACACACACACACAAACTAAATGAATAAATGATTAAGTGCTAAAGTGAATGAATGAATGGGTGCATGAATGGGGAAAGTAATTTATAAAGATATATATAAATAACAATAGATGAAATGGACAAATGTCATTCATTCACAGTGCCGAAGTGTAGGTCGCCAGTGTAAAGAACAGTCGAAGACAAAAGATAAGAGAAGGAAGCAGCAGCATAAGTAGAGTGCTTAAAAGGAAAAACATTGCAGTGCTTTGTGCTCAAACAAAAAATCACACAAATACAGTGAAAAATAAGTGGTAGTCGAGCAAGGCTGAGAAGGTGGGAATCGCCACCAAAGTGGAGACATCAAGTGTGGTCTCTTCGGTGCTAAATTAAATTTATACCATCGAGCGCACGAAACAGACGTTTTCCGGCTACCCACTGTGATTAACACAAAAGGATGTGAGAATAAAATAAAATAAAAAACCAAATCAAATAAAATAGGAAAAACTAAAACAGAAAAGAAATAAAATAGGCAAAACAAGACGACGCAGCAGAACGTAGAAGACAAAACGAATGGGCTGCAAGTCCATGTGGGAGCCGACGGGGCGGTCAAATGTAAATGGAACACTCATTGCCGCTGAGCCGAGCGCAGTGCAGCGCAGACAACAACTCACAGTGCTATCGGTTTGGTGGTCGGTCTTTAACGGTCTGTAACCCACGACGACGATAGCATTGGACGGTAGGCGTCGGAACGACCAACCGCCAACGAAGCAAATGTATAATAAATTGCATGAAAAACTCAATCATTACGCCAGCAGCAGGGAGCTAATTTAGTTACACACATCACCAGCTAACAGCCAGCCCACCGCCTTGGCAAGCAGCAGGGCCAACCCATCAGCCGGTCAACTGCTGGCTTGTGATTTTGGGGGCTCAGATTGAATGACTTGTTCACACTGTGGTGTCGCAGCAGCAGAGGCAGAGGCAGCTACAACAACAACACTCTGAATTAATTTCATTCACAGTTCTCATCAACAACAGCAACAACAAATCCATCTTCAACAAGAACAAGAGCAACAACAACACATACTATTATTATTGGCAACGCTGTTTCATTTGCATTTGCTTGCAGCCACCAACAGCTTGAGGAATAACCAAAGACACGACGCAGTTGGGGTCCGGTGCGCAAAGGAATGATCGTATTAGTCGCTCTGACAGGCAAAGTGACGGTACCAGTAAGACAGCTTATGCCATAGTCGCCTTGGTGTCACTATAACTTGCCGTCAGTGGAATAGCAACAAATCACTGTCAAAGGGCTCATTGTCAGTAGAGTGTGTGCATTAGAGTCGGTCGAACTTTGCAGACTCTATAGTTTAGTTTCGGAGTAGTGGAGCGTAGGCTAGCGTCCGCTTGACGTTCCGTCGCTTGTGACATTTTGCGATAGTAAACATCTGGCTGTTTGTTGTCCTTCGTCGCTTGTCGTTCGTCGTTCGCTGTGCGCCGTGCCAACGTCATTCGTCGTTCGAAGTTCGAAGTGTACCCAAAGGCGTTTGTTCGGGCGACTGTGGCGTTGGGTGGGTGATGCCAACCCATTGAGAGCAAATGATGAAGCACAAGGGTTCCAGTTATTGCTGTCGCTGGTTCACACTTTTCTTGCTCGCCATGGGCATTGTTCTTGGTAAGTAGCATTCATTGTCTTTGTATTTTGTAATCATTATTTGTTTTCGCCCTTTAATGGATTTGCTAAATATCCCGCTTAACTGCTGCTTTGTTAGTCATAATAATTAAAAGTAATGAAGTTTAATTCTTGGATTAATGAAGTTTGTCATCGCTAGTTTATTGGTGGGTATTTCAGATAGGCATGATAACGGGCACGAGATGCAACAGATAAAATAATGCTTGTTGCAATGAGCTCGAAAGCAGTTCAATTGAAATTATTGATTTATATTTGTAATTAGTCAATTATAAAGTAATGTGAAGGACTAAGAAGAGGAAGGTTATACCTGAATATGAAAGCTATAATAGAACCTTAGTTACGATGCTAGAAATATTATTTTAAGAACTTGTCTTTACACTATTAATGAACAAAGTTGACATCTTTATAAGCCTTCATAATAGGCGAAACTAAAGATTTTATTTCCAGTCGTTCTTACTTTTCACTGTTTAACGCCAATTGAAGATTTCAAGTGTAGCCAGGTCCTTCTCCAAATGGTCTTTCCAACGGAGGGGAGGTCTACCTCTTCCTCTTCTTTCCCCGGCGGGTATTGAGTCGAATACTCTCTGAGTTGGAATGTTTTCAACCATTGGAATGACGTGAACTAGCCAGCGCAGCCACTGTCTTTTAATTCGCTGAACTACATATGTCAATGTCCATAAAGCTTCCGCAAAACTTTTCTCTGGAACACCCCTAAGACTAAAAATAATTGGCGTCCAGTTTAAACCCTGCAATTAATCGACAATAACTAGTTAATGGACTGATCATTTACCGACCGCAACACTCAATCCCCCGGGCAATTGAGTTGGACGTAATTTGAACATTTACTATGTAGGTCCAAAATGTCCAATCACCAAAAACTGTCCTACTATATAAATTATAATATTATAAAAGTTAAGAGAACAAAAGCGTCAGTTTTTTAATAGTGTACCAAGATATATCGCGTGTCTCTCTGTTTTTATTTCTCTAATTCGAAGCCCTACTATTCGTTACTCTATAGAATGGCCGCTTCTCAAACTGTCAGTGCCACCTGGGGCAATATTCTGTAAATCGATTCGAAAAAAAATTTACTCGAATTCGGATTTTTTATTTCTGTAATTCGATTTTCGAGTTGTAAAAAGGAAAAAAGAAAATTGTACGTATTTATTATGGCACAGGGTGGTACAACTTTCGCATAATTATAAAGTAGATCTGAATTCCAATTACGAATCGCGATACAGAACAAAGTCCCGAACGTGTCGTCGTTCTCAGTGATAAGTAGTTAACCGTAACTTCAGCCAATAAGGTACGTTAAAATGAAGTTAACAATGATTTGATAATTGGTTCATCAAATTGTTTGACAGTGTAGTTATAAATAATAAAAACATTTCATCATTTCATCATCATGGATCCCTGGGAATAAAGACATTCAGTGTAAATAATTTGCATCTTTTCTAGAAAAAAAAAGCTGACGCAACCAAGCCAATAGTACTGGGAGAATTCAATACAATAAGGTTCAAGCTATTAAATGTTCTCCACAATGACATATTAAGGCAACTATTGGTATTTTATGCAGATCACTGTTGGATAAAGTATTACCTGCAAATATTGGAATACTGTTCTACACATCTATGTGGGTTCTGCGACCATGTGGCTGAAGCGTCAGCACACATACCACTTGATTGCATAACATCGCAGGAGAAGTAAGGCTATAGGGACAATGGCTCTGGAGAGAGGATTAAATCCAGAAGCTATGTCTTCTATGTCTCTTTCGTTCAGCTAGAATAAATAAAGTATTTCAAAACCAAGAAAGGGTACAATAGACCATATATCGCTCTACCAGAATTTACTTATTGACATCTTTATAAAAGACTTCGTTTTATACCGGGTTGTTCAATAAGTTTTGTCGTTTGATAAGAAAACCAAACTTTTATAGTAATAATAATAATACCCAACGATTACCCTCCTCTGGAATCCCAATGCAAATGATTTAAGGCAAAAAGTAAGAATTGTTTTTGAACGGACTCTATTTTCTCAGAATGAACTAGATAACAAGGGTTCCATACCATGGAAGCATACTCTAATATAGGCCTCACCAAAGATGTAAAAAGAATTTTCGTGGTAAGCGGATCTCTACATTCTTTAGACCAACGTTTAACAAAACCAAGAGCACTTTTAGCTTTAAAAACCATGGAAGATGTGTGAAGATTAAAATTGAGTTTGGGGTCCATAGTTACCACTAGATCAACAAAACTGCATACTTGCTCTAACTGAAAGTTTTGTATTACGTATGAAGTAGGGTCTACAGATCTACATGAAAAGCACATCGTTTTACATTTTTTAAGATTCAATGGCATGTCATTTCTAACAC
>NW_017537156.1:377113-401643 GCF_001853355.1 Bactrocera latifrons
AAAGGTCTTGTGTATTATTATGAGCAAAGTTGGCTATGGTTTCGATGTTAGTTTCCAAAGCAGGATGATACGAGTCCTCTGGCCGAACCAAAGGATCACATCGGACAACAGAGAACATTGAAGCGTTATCAACATAGACTAGATCTAAGAACTTACCAAACTCGTTCGAAATTAAATTAATTTGGTTAAAACCCAACTCCAACATTTTATCTAAGAACTCATTAAAACACAAGCGAGTACTAATAGGAATGGTGTAGTCATCAATAGATTTCCATGATACGCACGGTAAATTGAAGTCCCCCAAAACAATCATGGAATCAGTATTATTAGCCGTTGAGAAAACATTATTTATTAATGAAGCATGCTGCAGATATACAGATATGTCCGAGTGGGGCGGTATATAAGATAAAGTTAAGTATATGTGGCCACTATTAGCGCAAATACAAATGCATTTAAATTCTATGAAGTGTGCATGCGAAACATCGACTTCTTCAGATGGAATTGAAGAATGAACAGCAAACAAGACACCACCACCTTGCTTGTTCAGCCGGTCATATCTAAAGAGTTCAAATTCGCTACTGAATATTTCACTATCAAAAATGTGGGGCTTTATGATTCAAAACACACTATATTGTGAATCCCTGAAGTGAGAATCCGTTAGGTCTACAAAACACGCTTCCACAACCGTTATGACCTTTTCGTTTGATGAAAAACGCTTGTCACGAATGCATGAAACAAATGGAAGTTGCTTGGGGCCAAATCTGGTTAATTATCCACCGCGCTCCAACAATTCAAGCTTAATTCCATTTTTTTACCCATTGTCAACATGCTCTTGTGAGACGGTGCATTGTCCTATTGGAAAAAGATTTTTTCTTCTGCAAACCGGATTTTTTCCACGAATTTTTTTTTTCAACTGATCCAATAGGTTGCAATAATATTCAAAATTAATTATTTTACCGGTTTGCAAGTAATCCACAAACAAAATTCTTCTCGCATTCCAAAAACCTTCTTGACCGATTTCCGCACGCGAACTCGTTTGGAAGCCGAAAAAACAGGTTCACACCACTCTTTGGCCTCTTGTTTTGATTCAGGATCATGATGATAGACCCAAAGCTCATCCATAGTAATTAATCGATGCACAAAATCCACTTTATCTTTTTTAAAACGCTCCAAATGTTGCTGAGAAGGTCTCATTCGAAAGCGTTTTGCTCCATTGTTAACGAATGCGGCACCTATTATGCACACAGCTTTTTAAAACCCAAAATTTCATTTAAATTATGGCTCGCACTGCCTAATGAGATGTGCATAGCCTCTACTAAATCTCTCTCAGTCAATCGACGATCTTCCAAAACCATATCCTGTATTTTGGCTACAATTTCTGGCGTTGATGCGCTTTTTGGACGTCTTCCACGCGGATCGTCTTCAATGCTTGTACGACCACGTTTAAATTCAGCAACCCATCTTTCTACGCCTCTAATTATAGGTGAACAATCATTATGCACTTTTAACATTCGTCCATGAATTTCTTTTGGTGCTATAACACCTTCCAAAAATAAGTATTTTATCGCTGCACGATATTCAATTGTAAAAAAATAGTTTCGACACGAAATGTCTTGTAAACAAAGAATGAATTGACGGATTTAAATTAAACTTCGGACACGTTCACAAGAAGAGTGTATCAACAACATAAAGTTAGCTAGTACCAACGCCTTTTTTTTAACGACAAAACTTATTGAATAACCTGAAAGGCCCATATGTAGATATTGAAACACACAAATTTCCCATATTTAATCGTCACTGTTAAGCAGGTTCCCCTGTAGAAATACTTTGTCCTCCTTGGGCACATCAAAATGAATAATTTAGTAGTTATGCAGTGCAATTGATTTAAATTCTCGCCATATTGACTTGCAAATAGCATATTTTCAAAGCTAAACTAATACAGGAAAGGTGGAAGGAAGCGTTATAAATGTGTTTATACAAATATTTGCAATTCTCCTTTGCTGCTGCGCTCTTCACTTAAATTATGACTGGCCGAAGCCAGCAATATTTACATTCTCTCAGAGCAAAATCAGAGCAAAAATGAAAAATGTAAAAACCGAGAGTGTATGTGTGTGGCACACAAATTCACGCATATTTTTAGATATATTGGTCGGCGGCAGATAAAAGGGAACGTGTCACGAAACACTTGCTCGTTGAGATAACAGACAAGCTACAGAGTTGTGCTGTGGGAAAATAGCCGGAAATTGCCATTGAACACTTGTTTGCCGGCACCTGGCTCTTGCTCTTTCTCTTGCTTTTGCCCTTGCTCTGGTTGTGGCTGTGGCTGTGGCTCCTGCTCACCTGTGTATTTTGCTCTGTTTACTTTTGTTTGTTTTTGTATTTTTACAAGTCCGCAATTTTTCAACATTTCATTGCCGCAAAGTCATACAAATTGCGCTCGTACACACACACACTCACACACTTTTACTGACAGTAACTGTATTTTATGTATTCTCACTCGCTTTCTCTCTCTTTCCACCCACACATCTTCTAGTTTCGCCAGATATACACACGAATTTTGCTGAACACAATAAACAAACGACAACCAAAGGAACAACAGCAATCATAACAAAAACAACAATAACGTCGACAACAACAACAACAATGGCAAAAGCAAATACATTGCGTACAATGAAAATGCTTGAAGCAAAGGGTTTCATTGACGCCAACAGGTACAATGTCAACGATAAGAACAACAACAACAATAACAATAATCTTAACAACTACCATTCAAATATGGTGATTGCGAACAGCAACAGGAACAGTAAAAACAGCGACAAAACGTACATTAGTGCACCGAGCAAGCCGGAGCTGTGGCATCAGCAATTGCAGCAGTTAGCGGATCGAGCGGCTCCGGCGGAGAAGGTGGAGCCGGAGCCGGAGCTGGAACAAGAACTGAAGGAACATATGGTTTCAACGCCTCAGTCGATGACAATAATGGTCGAAAACCCCACAACAAGCCCAGCAGCAGCAGTAGCAAGAACCACAACAACAATAAAACCAAAAACAACAACAATAATCAATCCAACAACAATAGCAACAAAAACGCTAAGCGTCAGCACGGCAACAACGTTAGCCGCAAGTAAACCGACGACGCCCACAATTACAATAGCAACAAGCGCAATCACAACGCGACACAGTGGCAGCACAATAAAGTTGCCGCCTGACAACATGGCCAATATAAATGTCAGAGGCATAAATGCGAAAGGCACAATGATATATAAGCAACTGCTTCAAAGGCAACACAAACAACAAAAACAACAACAACAGAAGCAGCAGCAATATTGGCAGCATGAAAAGCAGCACCAACAACAGCAATCGCAACGCAAACAGACACTGGCTGTTGTTGCGGGCAATAGAAGCGCAAAGCAACCGCAAAAATACATCGGCCATACTTTGATGGGCGACAGCGGCAGCACGCAGGCATCCGCAGCGATGATTGTGGCAACGCCTGTGGGACGTGGCGGCGAGTTGGCGAATGTGACAGCTACAGCACAAACGCAAATAGCAATCAACGGTAAGAGCAGCAGCAACAGCAACAGCAACAGCAACAACAACAATAACCGCAATCGCAGCGGCATTGTTGATGGCATTACAACGCCAATAACTGCAACAACAACAACAACAACAAGAATAACACTAGTAGACACATTCATAATAACGCCAACACCAACAACAACAAAAACGCTAACAACACAAAGCAAGCAATTTGAGTCAGCGCGCATTCTATACGATTACAAAGCAACCGACGCCAACGACGCCACCGACGAATGGAAGCACACGTCGGAAACGGATGCGCAAATGATTGTGGCAGGGCATGAGGAAATGGAAGTGGTTCGTCAATATCAACATAAATTTTCCAGCTCATACTTAGACGCCGCCGGCAACAAAGACCACGCTGCTGCGGCGAACTACGGCAACACACACAGCTTTGCGGCGCTCGTACAAATGTCGGCGAAGCAGCAACAACAGCAGCAAAAGCAGCAGCGCAATCGCTGGGTGCGTCAGGCGGAGGAGGAGCCGATAGACAAATGCCGCAAGTTTAATGAGGGTGATGCGGCGAAAAATGAATTCTACAGTCCCGATTATCCGAACGATTACCCAAAGAACATCAGTTGTACACGCGTGATTATAGGTAAGTCATGAGTCGAGAGTTGGATGCGGCATGTTGCATGTTAAGAATTACGCATACATAACTCATACGCCCCGGGCGCCAAGGCCTTGCGTTAACGTCGTTTGGTTCGAACATAAAGCACACGTGTATACATAATTGACAAAGCACACATCACACACCTGCCATTACAATAAAGGCGCGAACATGAAAGCGAAAGCTACAAGTATATATATGTATATATACATAAGTGTATGTATCTATATGGTATATACACGCCTGTCACGTTTAAATATGTATAAATCTCATATTTTATTCATGCGATGCTGTTTATAGTCAGATGTGAGGAGTGAAGGGGCTTCATAATGGTTCGCTGCGTTCACAAAAAATTTTAATTTTGAAATTTTTTTATGTTACAGTTACCTCGGAGGTCTCATAAAATTGTTCCATCCCTAAGCAGTAATATTCACTTGCAAAAAAAAAAAAAAACAAAAAAAAAAAACACATCAACTAACTTTCACAGAATTGAGTATGCTTTAATAATTGGCAATTTATTGGATTTCTTTGATTCCGAAGGTCTTCTAAAAATAGTGTTTAGCGACAAGGAAATTTTTTCTGATTCTTAGCTGAAATTATTGTAAAACAGTTCAAGTATATCTAAGAGGTTATATTAGATAAAAAGGTTAATTTTTCATGAAGCCATTGCGGCCATGTGAACCTTGTTAAGAGCCAGTTGTTCCGTGTAACACTCTGGGCCAGAAGGCTTTTGTCAACCTCACTAGTGCAAAGGAACATATGCTCGTTTCCATCCACTTGAGATTTGGGTAAGGGTGACCTTTCTTGCAAGCTCATTAGCAGACCAGTTTTCGCCGATTCCCTTTTGATAAGCCAGGACAGACAAATTTAATATAGAATACCTTGATTTCATAGCTGGTGAGGTCATCTGCTTCTAGACTAGCATTCAGATCTATGACAGTGAGTTCACAGGCTTGAATAGCAACTCTGCTACCACTCTATAAGAAGTCGCACTCTGTATAAGTACATCTGCTGCTACCTTAATGTCAGTTACTACTGCAGTGGTCTGACAAACTGAAGCAAGAGTTGATAGAGAGCCCCCGACAATATACTCACACTTCAATCTTTCTCTAGAGCTTCCATCCATTCTTTTTTTTTTAATTCTCAAGTGGATATTACCTTTTACACTAGCTATATACAAAAAGAGTAAAATAGTGAATCTAAAATTTCCTCCGGCCATTTATATTGCTATTTACATTACAAAATTTCGAGAAAGTATTCCCTCACAGGCAGAATCCTTCCGTCATACCAGGTTATCATCTTATTTTTTTTTTTCGATACTGACATGACATCATTTTCCTAAAATAAGTTCGAAATTACTTGTATTATTCGCAACTACTAAAATATATATTCTCCTTAATTACAACAACTCTGCTGGAAGCTCCTTAAAGCTTTTGACTCAAGTCAACTCAAGTCTCTAGAGCGCTTGTAAAGTAGCATCCACTATTTTGATTTCTCACTACAAATTATAGACCTTTTCTCCGGTTACATTAGATACCAGTGAGTAATAGAAGAAGCTCAGATACTAAAAAAATAGATGGCTGAAAACACGCGTTTCTACAAATGCATTATCGGAAATCTCTCTACAAGACAAAAATATATAACACTTCAACACCCTGGCAATAGAAATTATCCAAAGATTTATTACGCCGTCCAGCGCCTCTTAACTTTTCAATCGAACCCTTGTGAATCCCCCCACCTGTGGCTATACACACGGGTGTTGTTATATACACGTGAGCTTTTGAGCTGCTGGCGTTTACTTCCACCGATTGGTTGCTACATTTTGTATCACTTTATCTTATTATGTGTGTGTTTTTTTTTCTGATGTTTTATTTTCAATCTTTACTTTGGCTCCTGCAGCGCCGCCAGGACAGATAATCCGTTTAGATTTTCGTAATTCATTTCACATTGAAGCGAAAGAGGAATGCAAATTTGATGTTCTCGAGGTAAGAGCACACAATTATATGGCTCATTTGCTTGTATAAAGTGTTAAACTGTAGTGTAAATACTCGTGCTTTATATTTCATTCTCAACCATATACAAGTATGTATGTTTTATTTCGTTTGTGTGTGTGTTTATAGATACGTGATGGCCAGTACGGCTTCTCGAACTTACTCGGTAAATTTTGTGGTACGGATTTTCCACCGGAAATCACATCCAAGGAACGTTACCTCTGGTTGCATTTTCAATCGGATGAGAGTATCGAGTATTCGGGTTTTACAGCCGTTTACGAATTTATGGATCGCAGTAAAGAAGGTGAGTTTATAGCAACGAAGCTAAAAGAGTTTAAGTTATTATTGCTTCGCATAATATTTATACCGCACCGATAGCTTATAAAACTGAAATGCCGAAAATAAATAAATAATTATTAGAAACAAAAACTGTGTGGGAAAGATGTGTAAGTAATGTTAGAATTAGAACTAAAAACTCCTCGTAGCCATTTTAGAAAAATTGTGTTACGTCAGGCCAATGCCAAGTCACACGCAGGAACTTGGTTGGGAGGTTCTTATGAAAACTCCTTAAAGTATGAACTTGGCATCTTTTGATAATGAAAAATGTTCCGTTCTATAATAGTTTTAATCACCAAGCTTAATAAAAACATCTTTGGGATTTCATGGGTAATCTCGAAAATGGATTATAATGCCACAGGTTATGTTCAAAACAGAAAGTGTCTTACGAAAAACGTCAGTAGCATTAAATTTAATCCAAAATCTATAACAACATGTTTGAATGTGAATCGGTTAAAAAACTGATCAATAGGCGTGGCCCGCGCAGGTAAAGTCTTTTAAATCAGCAAGTGTATTTATAATCGGAGAAAAATCGTGCCAATTTTCATCTAAATATCAGCTATAACTTTTAAACCTCCGATAAATGATAGGAGTAACTCGATGAACACCGTCGACTTTATATTGAATATGTCGTTTTTTGTTAGATGTCTTAAAAAGATTAGTAGCAGGCTTTCCGATGTGCGATAATGCGAGTTTGTGCTACGGCGGCGAAAAACTGATAAGGAGCACCCATCAGTTTTTTTGTAGATTATAGTTGGATGAAAGCATGCCCAACAAATGGAATTTAAGTGTGCTCTGTCCATCTAGAGGGAGAACCCCACAAGCTGCACCAACTACCGTCGGATAAGCCTCCTCCACATTGCGTAGGTTCTATCGATCGTATTGTGTGAAAAGTTAACGCCCACCGTCAACAAACTGATTGGACCTTATCAGTATGGCTTTAGGCTTAGAAATCCAACAACTTACCAGATATTCACCATGCCCCAACCTCTCCGTCGGTTTCAAAGCCGCTTTTGACAGCACGAAAAGCTTCTGCCTACATGCCACGGTGTCTGAATGTGGTATCCCCGCTAATACGGCAGTATAAACTGACATTGAGAAATACTATTGCCCCCTCAATAACGGGGGGGACCTTTCCGAGCCTTTCGATAGCAAAATACGACTTCTTCAATCTACTGCTGGAGAAAATAATTCGAGCTGCAGAGCTTAATAGATAAGGGAAAATCTTCTATAAGAGTATACAGCAGCTGGCGTACGCCGATGATATTGATATCATTGGTCTCAATACCCGCGCCGTTAGTTCTGCTTTCTCCAGAATGGATATGGCAGCGAAGCAAATGGGTCTGGTGGTGAGCGAGGGCAAGACGAAATAGCTCCTGTCATCAAACAAACAGTCGTTGCACTCGCTACTAGGCACCTACGTCACTGTTGACAGTCACAACTTCGAAGTTGTAGATACTTTCGTCTATCTTGGAACCAGCATCAACACCACCAAAAACGTCAGCTTGGAAATCCAATGCAGAATATCTCTTGCCATCAGGTGCTACTTCGGACTAACTCGGCAATTGAGAAGTAAAGTCTTCTCTCGACGACCAAAAACTAAAAGCCAAACTCTTTGAGTCTTTGATCATCCCCGTCCTACTATATGGCGCAGAGGCATGGACGATATCATCAGCTGATACCCCAACTAGTAATTAAGTTTTTCAGACATCGATCAGCTTTTTTGTGAACGTCCTTTCTTATCAGAAAGCTGCTCAATTGTCGCAATCGTCGATATTAGACCAATATACGATACAACTGACCTACAACGAAATTAACGTTTTTATACTCTCGCAACAAAGTTGCTAAAGAGAGTATTATAGTTTTGTTCACATAACGTTTGTTTGTAAGTCCTAAAACTAAAAGAGTCAGATATAGGGTTATATATACCAAAGTGATCAGGGTGACGAGTAGAGTTGAAATCCGGATGTCTGTCTGTCCATCCGTCCGTCTGCCCGTGCAAGCTGTAACTTGAGTAAAAATTTAGATATCATGATGAAACTTGGTACACGTATTTCTTGGCTCCATAAGAAGGTTAAGTTCGAAGATGGGCAAAATCGGCCCACTGGCACACCCACAAAATGGCGGAAACCGAAAACCTATAAAATGTCATAACTAAGCCGTAAATAAAGATATTAAAATGAAATTTGGCACAAAGGATCGCACTAGGGAGTTGTATATTTGGACGTAATTTTTTTGGAAAAGTGGGCGTGGCCCCGGCCCCTACTAACTTTTTTGTACATATCTCGAAAACTACTAAAGCTATGTCAACCAAACTGTACAGAGTCGTTTCTTTTAGGCTTTTCCATATACAGTTCAAAAATGGAAGAAGTCGGACAATAACCACGCCCACCTCCCATACAAAGGTTATGTTGAAAATCACTAAAAGTGTGCTAACCGACTAACATAAAACGTCAGAAACACTAAATTTTACGGAAGAAATGCCAGAAGGAAGCTGCATCCAGGTTTTTTTTTAAATTGAAAATGGGCGTGGCGTCGCCCACTTATGGACCAAAAACCATATCTCAGGAAGTACTCAACCGATTTCAATGAAATTCGGTATATAATATTTTCTTAACACCCTGATGACATGTACCAAATATGGGTGAAATCGGTTCACAACCACGCCTGAAATCCCGATTATCACTTTATCATGCGAGAGTGTAAAATGTTCGGTGACACCCGAACTTAGCCCTTCCTTACTTGTTTCTTATTATTTTCAATAACTTCAATTACATATATGTATTTGTGTATATTCATATTTTCTTATTGCATTTTAATTGTATTAATTGCTTGTCCAACAGCTCCCACCACCGATCTGAACTGCACAATCGAAAAGTCGGGTTTCGAGGATTTCGTCAACTCCACCGATGTGCCCGAAGAAATTCGTGATACTGCGATTAAAAATCGAGTGCCACTAGATTGCATTTGGCGCATACAGGTGCAGGAGAACTGGAAGGTTAGCCGCGACGCCAAGCACCAAAATTTGCTTAAAACTAATTTCTCGTTTTCTTTTGCTCTCTTTTCTGATATTTGCAGATACAAATGAAATTCGTGGATTTCCGTTTAGTCAAACCGAATGACTGTGAAGCGAATTTCTTGGACATATTTCCCGAACAAACCATCATGCCTCTTAGGTGAGTAAGTAATAGGCAAATGGAAGCATTCAACGTTAGTGTATGTGTGTGTATGTTGGCAACATTTTACTGTCGCTCTCGCTCAATTTGATTGTGGCCACAAAATCACGACAAACTTCATTTAACATGCAAATACAAGCAGCATAAAAACCATACAAACATGTGTGGGTGTGTTTGTGTGTCTGCGTGTGTGTGCTTGTGTGCAGATAAATGCATAGCTTTCAATCATCACTGTCACTTTTACTATAAAATTACAAAATGACAAACTCACACTCGCTGACAGCGCAATATGACGAATATGTGGGCGGCTGTGGGCTTGTGCGAGTAGCGCCTTTGCTTACTCATTCAGCGTGACCAATCAAAGACAACAACAGCAACAAATGTTTTATATATATGTATTTATATGGCATCAAATATTTTGTTGTTTTTGTTATTTTTGCTTGCGTTTTTCAGCAAATCCTTATTTTTTATTCGTAGGAAAAAAAACTTTTGCGGATCTGCTGGTGAGGGCATCACATCCGATTCGAACACGCTCAATATTCGTTTCTTTGCCGAGCCAGCGGCCATCAATTCAACATTCTCCATTTTATTTACGGCTTTTCGAGATAAAGGATCAGGTAAGTGCTGGCCAACAAAACCAAGAACGTAACAAAATAAATAAGCAATGCCTAAGTTCGGGTGTGACCGAACATTTTAAACTCTAACCACAACCGGAAGTGTGAAATTCATATACACATATTTGTTGGCTAGGTCCCGGATTTCGAAAATGTTTGGGATGCAGATAGAGATGATATAAAAGAATTTATTGAACCAATCGTTACTATTCTTTAAAAACTTTCAAAATACGCTCCTTCCGCGTCAATGCAGCGCTGCCAGCGCGATTTCCAAGCACAAAAGGCGTAACGGAAGGAATTCTCTGGAATAGCCTTGAGAGCCAAGGTGCAACGTCCATATCTGGCCTGTAGGGCGGCTGCGGTTAACTGTTCATAAAAAAGGCGGTTTGAGCCGGGGCGTTGTCGTGGTGCCACTTCCAATAGTTTGCGATGTCCTGCCGGAACCGATTGAACCTCCGTTTGAGTTTCTTAAGGATTTCCACGTAAAACTTGGCGTTGCCGGTTTGTCTGGGAGGAACAAATTCATGGTGAGCATCGTTTTTGGTTGGCATTTTCACAGTCATCAGCAACCTGATCTGTAGGATGTCATCTCAAGCTCTTTAGGTATAGCTGCAAACGAAACCATTGGTTATTGGAAAAGGCAAAAGTACAAAGGAGTGCCATATAGCAGTGAAGAGAAAACTTACTGCCTACCTCACAACGTCACAACAAGTGCGGAATGAGATAGATACCGAGAGTTGAAGAAGAAAGTGAGACGCATTTGCAGGCAAAAAGAAAGAGGACGAAATGCGTGAGTACAAACAGCTTGAGAAGCTAGCCGACACGGATAATACTAGAAAATTCTACAAAAAGAAAAAGCTTTCAAGACCGGAGCACACTTTCGTAAAACCCTACGCGGTGATCTACTAAGCAATGCATACTAAAATTATGAAGGGAACACTTCTCGAACCTACTAAATGGCAGTGAAATAATAACGCTAGGGGAAGGCGAACCCGATTCCCCAATCGAAATTCGAATAGCAACTACCCGTCTAAAAAACAACAAAGCGACCGAGCTATTCACACACGAAAGCATGCGCAAGGATTGGAACTTAAGTGTACTCTGACCAATCCACAAAACGGGATACCCCACAATCTGCGCCAACTACCCGGGATAACTCTCCCAAACATCGCATAAAAGGTTCTAACGAATGCATTGTGAGAAAGATTAAAGCTTACCATCAAAAAACTGATTGTACCTTATCTATAGCTTTAGGCCTGGAAAATCTACAACTGACCAGATATTCACCATGCACCAAATCTTAGAGAAGCCCCGTGAAGAGAGAATCGACACACACCAACTCTTGGTCGATTTCAAAGCTGCTTTTGATAGCACAAAAAGCAGCTACCTTTATGCCGCTATGTCTAAATTAGGCATCCCCCCAAAACGAATACGGCTGTATAAACTTTAAGCAGTAGCAAAATCCCGTCAAGAACGGGAAGGACCTCTCCGAGCCATTCCATACCAAAAGAGGTTGCACACAAGGCGTCTCTTTATCGAGCGACTTTTTCAATCTACTGCTGGGGAAAATAGCTCGAGCTGCTGAGCTGAATCGAGAAGGCACAATATTTTATAAGAGTGCCTGACGTACGCCGATGATATTTATATCACGCTAACGTTTTGCTTTCTTCAAACAGGATAAGGAAGCGAAGCAAATGGGTCTGGTAGTAAACGAGGGAATGACGAAATATCTCCTGTCATTAAACAAACAATCGTCGCACTCCCGAATTGGCTCCTACGTCACTGTTGATAGTCAGAACATCAAAATCGTAGATAATTTCGTCTATCATGGAACCAGCATTAACACTACCAACAATGTCAGCCTAGAAATCCAACGCAGGATAACTCTTATCAACAGGTGCTACATCGGACTGATTAGGCAATTGGGAAGCAAAGTCCTCTCTCGGTAAACAAAAACCAAACTCTATAAGTCACTCATAATTCCCGTCCTGCTATATGGTGCAGAGGCTTGCACGATGTCAACAACGGATGAGTCGACGTTGCGAGTTTGCGAGAGAAAAGTTCTGCGAAAGATTTATGGTTCTTTTGCGCATTGGCAACGGTGAATATCGCATTTCAGTACCCACCGGGGGAAGCAGAGGAAGAGAAAGACCTCCACTCCGTTCGAGAGATCAGGTGGGAAAGGTGGCTACATTTGGTATTTCGAATTGCGGTAAAATTGCGAAAAGACTTACGCGTTGCTGTTAACTCGGCTATAACCGCGTAAGCCGTGTCTACGCTACTAAAGAAGACATTACAATCTTCGAATGAACTGTTCAGGTCTGACATTCAAACTAGCCGATCAGAATCGGAGAAAGATTTCACAAAATATTAGTTCCCTTATTAGGTAACCCCAATACGAGGAGTATTTATATCAAAAAATGTGGTTAGCAAAGCATTTTCCGATGAACGGAACGCGTTGATCGGTTACGTTTGCACATTCAATTAGGTATACATATGGTGTTATACATGATATATGATATAAAGAGAGAGACTTCGGTGCAGTGGTTTTGTTCAGCTTTTTATAGAGATGTAAAAAAATATAAACATGTCTTTAGGATTTTGATAGCGTCGCATGACAACCAATAAACGAAATTTTGACTTAAGCGATGACAAAAAGGCTAGATATTATTTATTAGCAGTTTTTCTTCCATATTTGCACTTAATTCGATTTATTTTGGATATTATTAAATTTTTCTTGTTGTTGTCAATACTAGGAACTTGCACTGACGAAGAATACGATTGTGAGGATGCCACATGCATTGACCGCAAACTCAAGTGTAATTTACGTGACAACTGCAAATTTCGTTGGGACGAGGAGGGTTGTAATGTAAGTGATTTCTAACAATTGTTACTTTTTCTCGCTTGCATGCTAGTAGTTCAATCGCCGCGTATCACATAATATATATATATTTATTTATTTATTAGGGTATCTGTTATTTCTCGAAGTGATATATTTAACATGGAATTTTTTGATCTTTAGTCTACGTAAATATAATCAACTTGAGACATAACGCACACCCTAATGTATATACACACATTTTACATATATCGTATATATATATGTACATGCGCATGTTAAAGTCGTACGTGCTTCCTTATGTTGACAGCAATTGCAGTGGGAATTGGTCAAGTTTAGCTCTTAAATGGAATCGAATGAACTATCAAGTGACTGAAATGGTGAACGAACAATGAGCTATCAACCTGTCAAAGTTGTAAAGTGCGCATGTTGTTATTGTTAACTGCACTTACTGGCAGATATTTTTATTATAAATGCAGCTATCGAACTGACAAATTGACAATACATAAGTATAAGTTTAGAGAAGAATACTATGATATAGGTTTGTTTGGAAGAGAACTTGAAGCCTTTCACTAGATATCAAAAGTATGTAAGTTTGTCGCTGATAACTTTTATTCCCAAAAGTTCAATACAAAGTGAGAAAGAAATATTTCAAAATACAATCACTTCGATTGAAGTAGTGGTTAGCTACTTTAATTCTGGGAAGCTTAAAGAAACCAGTCAGAAAATACTACAGATGCTCTCGCCAAAGGTCACTCTTTCGTCTTGCTTTTCCTAAAGGTGGGGAGAGTGAAGCGTTTTTACTCTTTCTTTCGCACACATATTCGGAATACCACCTAAGCGGATTTTCATAATGTAATATTATTCAATACAAACTCAAATAAGCTAATCTAGAATCAAAACTGTTACCCATTTGTGGTTCTCCATAGTTTCATTTCCTAATTAACTTCCACTGAATCGAGCTGATTCCCATTTTCATACTCATAGCAACATTTGTTAAAGAATAATTCCATTCTGTGAAATATTTTTGAAAGACTGTGTTTTTTGTGACAATCATTTGGGTAATTCACTTATTTCAATTTTGAATAAGGTCTTATGGAGCATTCAAATACAGGTTTCTTTATCAGCTTTATCATCTCATTTTGTTTTGTATATCACTGTCATTTCTCTAAGAGGTGATGTTGTAAGAGATTATTAAGGATTTTGGAACGTTCCTTTCCAATCTTTGTCATTGGTAAGCACCGCTGGACAAAGTAAAGACATAATTGAAGATATCTCAGATAAACGCATTTTCCTTAAGTTAAAGACATAATATATCAGAGAAGAAACGACCTTATTTCGTAAACACACTGCACTGCGACGCAGTTAAGCGCTTTCTATATACCATCCGCTCAAATTTAACCCAAACTACTAAAACAATTACATTTTCATATATTTTATTTATTATCGTCGACTTCAGAAATGGCTCTTGAGCCAATACAGTCTTTTGGTACGAGTCTAGCATTGGGCCGGTTGAGTTGATCCATAGACACAACGATATTCTTAGCTTATTAAGCTCGTTAACAGAGGTGGATGAACTATTCTCATAAACCATGTTTCTAATCAAAAATTCGAAGTCTCCAGACTTTTCTGGACGTAACCAAACAGCTGCCACATAAAACGACAAACGGAAATCAAACTTGGCACGAACTTAAAAAAATTCAATTACATGCATTACTGGGTCAAAAATCTAATAATATAATATTTACATAAGTATATACAAAATTCTTGTTATTAAATTTATTTTATATATGTAGCTTTGCTTTACTTATCCCTAAGTAATTCCAAATATTTTTTTTTATATTTAATTATAGAAAGAGACCTCGGAAGTATCTGAGCATATTTACATTATCATGGTTGTCTTCGGTCTAATCTTGGGTGGCATGATTTTGACATTCCTAGTGAATTGCGTACGCAAGATAATGCATGATCAGAAAATCATACGGGTAAGTGCAAAAAAATCAATTAAATACGCATATAAAGGGTGTGCCATCTTTTAGGTTAATTTGAAAAAGATAATGTTTTTTCGTAATATTTGAATAAACGGACTATTTCTCTAATACTAAATAGATTAAATGGTCACCTCTATTGACCATAGCAAAATGATGATTATTGTTGTTTTTTTATACCCTTAACATGGTATATTGTGTTTTCCATGAAAGTTATAACACCCAGCAGGAACTGTCGAAATCCCTATAAAACATGTAAAATGATCACCATATCTCTCTATGTCCGTCTACTGTCTATATGTATATATGCGAACTGGTCCCCCAGTTTTTCTCAGCAAGAAGCTGTCCAACCGCCGATATCGGATCACTATAGCTATAGCTGTCTGACAAAATGAACAATTGGAACCAAGCAAAATATCTTTTTACACCCTTTTATGGTACAGAACAAAGTACCTGTGAAAGCTATTACAGCTTCTGGGTTCTGTGGGCAAAAAATGGTAAGACTTTTTAATTTCAATTTCATACAAAAATCCATTCAGCGAAATATATATGTATATTTTTTTTATATTAACATGTCTGTCCGTGACTTCTGTTCCAAATGTCACATTAAAATAGTCAATAGAGTTTAGTATACGCTTGTCTATCTGAAGTACATAAAGTGCATTCGGCGATTTTTACGATGAGTGAAATTTTTAAACAAAGAAGTTCCATTAAATTTTGTGTGCGGAATCAAATTTATGGTGCCATTCCATTCGGAATACTGTAAAAAATCCGTCAGTGCCAATAGTTTCTCGCGATCAAGTGTTTTCATTAGTACAAATATTCAAAGAGGGTCGAGTAAGCGCTGACGGCGAATAACATCCAGGATGGCCATCAACCACAACTGATGATAAACTCGCCAATGTAATAAAGTAATTGGTGCTTTAGAATCGCCGATTAACAGTCAGAGATCTTACTGGCATTGTTGGAATCGGAAGGATTACTGAAAATCATTTTGAAAAAAAAAAAAATGAGCGCACGATTGGTTCCAAAACCACTCTATATTTTTTAAACAAACGTCGCGCTAACGTCTCTGAAACGACTACCAGGATATCATGAAACGTAGTATTACTGGCGATGAGCCTTGAATCTATGCATACCACCCGGAAACAGACGATCAATCGACCGAATATCGTGGCAAAGGTGAGCCCAACACGTCAAATTAGATCAAAAATCAAGGTTGACATTTTTTTCGATTACCGAGGTGTAGCGTACTCCGAATTCTATCCGACCGGCCAAACTGTTAATAGTGAATACATTTGAGAGTTATGCGTCGTTTGGGTGAAGCTATTCGTAAAAAGTGGTTGGAATTATGAGACGACACTTCTTGATTTTTGCACCACGATAAAACATCGTCGTATGCTGCATTAATTCGTCGTGAGTTTTTGATAAAGATTTCAATAAATATTGTTCCACAACCACTGTATTCAACTGATTTAGCTCCGTGTAACTTCTGGCAATTCAGCAAACTCAAACGACCGCTCCGGGGATATCGTTTTGAGTCAATTGAAGACATTACACGTGAATCGCTACACGCATTGAAGATTATTCCAGAATTGACTTTAACAACTATTTCGAGGATTCGAAAATACATTGGCACAAGTGCATTGATTCCAAGGGTGATTACTTTGAAGAGGACGACATAGATTTTGAAGAATATATTGAGTATTTTAAAATTCTGAGCAAGTCTTACTTTTTTGCTCATAGTAGCAAATGTTTTTTTCTGGTTTTATTGTGTTTTGGAAATTGCGGGTGGTATAACGATGATTTCTGACCGAATGCTTGTTTAAAGCAATAAAATATAGTCCGAAGTTTACTGGTTTGATTTTATAAACCTTCAACCTAGAAGTAAGGGAAATTAAAGCTGAAGTTCTTGATCACCTGCCTATGTCAAATTTTTTTATTGACAGCAATTCTTTGGAAATTTCCATAACTAAAACTGCTCTGAGTGGTAAGCCAAATACTTTTTTTGAAAGTTGTATTAATCAATACCATTTTTATGCACATTGTGAAGAAAAAGAAAGTAAAGATCTCTCGAACGGCGTTCAAAATGTTCCTCCAAAAACAAAAAATTTTTATTGTTATTGTGTGACCTAAGGTCTTTAATAAATAGATATTTATAAAATAGTGGCTTAAAAAAAATAGAATTTTTAACAAAATTTTGTTCGTTGTTATTCTATCGAATTTGATTTTTGCTTAGATCAAAAACTGGTACTTTATTGTTTTGTAAACTAACTATATATTTTCAAAACATGCAGAAAAAATTGTTAGGGATCGGTTAATTTGTTTCCAAGTTAGCACGCAAGCAAATTCGAAAAATGAGCTGATGTATCAGATTAAACATTTTAAAAGGCTGTCACTCAAAAACTATTTGTGATATCGTTTTAAAATTTCAATATTTTAGTGGCAAAGGTATAACCTATCGAAATTTAAAAACTCAAGTTTTGAAAAATTTCACAAAAGGTATATAATACATTATGTTAGGTATAACAAGTTGGCGCACCCTGTATATGCATATATTTGTATGTGAATTGTAAACGCTTATCAATCATACATTAGAGCAATGAAATCGATTCGTAAATAAGTGAATTTAGCATTAAATAAATGAAATCAAACTAAACGCAACAGTGTTGCCAACTCACCAAACACACCATGCATACGCTAGTAGCCAATTTAGTGTAGAAAGTAATTACGAAACACTAGTATGTACTTTGCAGTAGTTAAGCAATATTTAGTAAGATAAATTGTAAAAAAAAGTGCTGTAAAGACTTTTGCATGAACTTAAGTACTGATTTTGAATTATGTGAGTTTGAAACCAATTTTCGTTTAACACTTTTTAAAACATTATTTGCACGTTTGTTTCACCGTAGCTTATAGCAAAGGAAAAAGAGAGCAAAAAAATAAATATTCTGCTAAAAAAAAAAGATAAAAAAGTGAAATAGAGAAATTTTGAACTTCGCATTTGCTGAATTTTGTACTAAAGAGTTTTCGTATCGAACACACATAAACACATGCATATGAATTGAGAACACGATTGATGCAATATTGCATTCTTTTACAAATATATATACACTAAAAGCACATATACAGCCATACATGCACGCACAACTATACAAACACACTAAACCAACATATTTCATTCAACAAATTTTGGTGTTGAAAATTTATGACTGTCCATTATCAACGCTTTGCATTTATTTTTAAGTGCCGTTAGCCATTGAAATAAAAAATTGAATAAAAGTAAATAAAAATAGCGTTTGCGCCCCTTGCAGCTTACAGCACTCGCATTAGCACGAAAAAAGCTGCTGGCACTTAAAAGTTACCTCTTTTTTTGCTGCTGAAGCCGCCACCATTATTTTAGTTACATATTGAGTGTACTGAAATACACATGCATAACTAGAAAAATTCAAAAATATATTTACAGAAAGGCAAAATGCCCTAAGGCTTCTTCCAAGCATGCAATTTGTAGTCATTGGTGGGGGATATCACACACACATACATATGTACATACACATAAATATTTCATACATTTTATTTAGCAATGAACAGAAAGCGCCCTTAAAAGCATTGGCCTTGAAAATTGCGAAATTTATGTTATACATATATGCTACGCCACAAGCTGCCACAGTTCGGTAACTTAAAATAAATTTATTTCATATTTTTGGAAGTGGCGTGCAACATGAGCGGGTTCCCTTACATTCGACATTTGCAAATGTAGCTTTAACCTCAATGCAATAACGGAGTAATTAACCTAAGTGATATTGATGTAAAATTGTATGTATGTATGTATGTGCGGGAAGCGTAATATATTTCTAACTTTTGTTAAAAGGAGGATTTTCGGTTGTCAATGCTAATTTAATTGACGGAGAGTTAACCTAAAATATGCTCTACTATTCTTACCAAAACCCTTAAAGCACAGCGTCCACGCGTTTTCGTCACATATAAAATCGAGTGTGCTCAATTGTCTACTCAATCAAAACTGGAACGAGTGTTATGAGTGAATCCATATTATATTTCAAGCTGATATTGTTTTATTGTTTTCAATGTTGACTAGACCAATGTTGATTAAATTTTCGCTGAGATATCTATGTAGCTGAGTGGGGTTATAAAAGATGCCGAGGTTTCTTTTACATACACGCATATGTTAAATAAAATTTTTGAGACAATACCAAAAATGAAATGTGGAATGTGTGATTTAATGTCATATCAATGATTTTTCGATCTAAAGCAACATCACATGTTTTATATTGTAAAAAAACCCAATTATTTCCTCTTTATACAGAGTACACCAAATAGAGACTTTTTGAGGATTTAGCTTAGGATCTAAATAATGGCATATAGACTATTAACGTCTCAAATGCGACATTATGTCTATTAACGTACCCATTCAACCAAAATTCAATTTTGTCGCTAAGCAAAAATATCTGTTGAAAATCGTGGTAATGGCCTATTCGTTTTGCACCGATTTGCTTAATGAACGACGCATTTGATGGTCGTTCCGCTTCAATTCTTGCACGAGCTTCAATTTTTGCGCGCGAAGACGGAAGTACTCACCTCACAGTACTATAAGGTGTCTCTGAGGTTGCCAAGCATTCACTAGGGTTGCTCTAGTCTAAAACGTATTACTTCGAAATAATGGTCCTTACATTCATAAATTAGATAAATTGGTTCCTTATGAAAAAGTAGCAATAAGTGGATAGTTTCAAATTACTATCAGTCATACTCTAATATTTAAATTATTTAATTATATAAATTATAAAATTCTAGACCTTTAATTTGTGCATTCTCATTCCAACATATTTGTGGGTGTTGCTCTTCTCAACTTTTTATGCTCGACATAAAATATCTCCATTACATGGATATGTTTTCCTATTATCAATAAACAATAAAGTGAAAAATTAAGCAAATGAAATATAAAATACAGGCAAACAGTAAACACTTCATCTTCAAACGAGGGGTAACAATTTCCGTATTCCTCATATGTAATCTAGAGTTTATTGTCGATATTAATGATTAACTATATGACATAAAAGCACCCGAAAATTGTAATTTAATTCCCCGTGTAAATGATATTTCAAAAATTTTGCCAATTTGGTAGGACTGTCCTTAATTACTACGCCAAATGTGAGCGCGATATTTCAACCAGACGGTGGAGAGATTGTTGAAGAAATGCCTCGTTCTGTTTGAAAATCGTTGAACAAGAATTGGAGATATCGCAAAAGAGCTCTACATCTATCCCAATTCTGTTCGAATTATTTTGATGGACATTTTCGGTATGAATGCATTCTTGCTCGACTCGTCCCAGTAAAAACTTTTTTTTTTTTGTTTTCAAATAGAGAATTGTGACCGAATTCGAAGCCAAAAATGCAATGACTGTCATCGGTCAACCACCGTATTCCCCAAACCGTGGAACCTGTTTCCAGTCCAACTAAGGGACAAAACAAAATTCGCTGAGGGAGCTGAAGACTATCCCAAAAATTGCTTATGAAAGGTGTTTTGAGGACTGAAAAAATCGTTTCATTAAGAAAATGGTCTGTCGGCGATTATTTTGAAGGTGACAAAATACATAAATATTGATGAATAATTAAATATTCCTCGTTTTATTTACAACTAGAGGAACCGTCCACGCTTCACTATGGCTAATATTATATGTACATAGATAATACTACTACTACATCCCATATGATTTCTATTAGTTGGATTATAACTATTAGTTAATGAGATATAACATTTTTGTAAAGCAACTTGTGTTTGTTTACAAAAAAATGGATCATAAAGCATTTCGTGCGTTAATAAAGCAATGCTTTTTGGGGAAAATACGGTTGAATTTGGGCTCAGGGAAATCCACCGTTGAAAAGATATTTTACCGAGAACAATGATGCTCTAAAGAGGCGAAAGCTTTGGCAAAGTGGTTGCCTCGTAATTTCATGATCCAACAAAAACAAAATAACTGGTTCTGAGGAGTTTTTGAGTGCTCTTTAATCGTAATAAAACCGAACATTTGCGTCGGTGTGTCACAATAGAAACATGGCTCCATCATTTCCCACTGGAGTCCAATCGGCAGTCATTCTAGTGGGCTGCACATGATGAAGCGGTTCTCAGGCGTGGAAAGACGAAAAAGTCGGCTGGAAAGGTTATGACATCAGTCTTTTGGGATGCACGTGGTATAATACATACTCAACGACTAATTACTGAGCCAGTTATAATCCATTTCACTGCGTATTTGGTTGCAGTTCTTTCCTACTATTCCAAATACTTAGCAATTGCATTGGTTTTGAGGAAGAATCTGTTTAAAATTGTACGCATATGTTCAATTGATTCCCACAAACATGAATCAAGAACAAATGCTTATTATTTAAAATATAATTTTTAAATTTATGAATTTTATTGGATTCGAACATAAAGAGATAAGAGGCATCCTATGTTCTTACCCTGGTTCTAGGCTACCTCCCCACTAATTTTCCGCCAAATGGGCTCATGAATGAGTTGAGAATTGGTGTAACTAACACAACTTTCTTTTATATATATAGATATCCGGGTTTTTTGTCACAATGTCCATATATTAAATTTTAGCTCAGTGACCGGTCGAGAATCTTTCGAAATACGTAGGTTGCCTATTATATTTCGGGATTTAGCAACACTAGTGTCGCAATCTGGAAACTCCCAACTTTATCGTAAATTTTGACATTCTTGCTGATAAGAATGTTTTGACATACGAGAGCTGTGTGTGTTGTTTACAATAACTTCAAATAGTCTCTCGACCAGAAAATGAAATTGAACGGCGAAGATTTTGGGGCGATATTTTTTTATGTCTTTCGAAGTGGATTAACTCATTCAGAGTGCAAACATTATCTTAATTCAATGTTTAACAACGTAGCTTTATGAAACGCCAGTGATAATTGAGAGTATGGTGAATTCAATCGAAATCTTAGAAGTAGAGTAGAACATTTCCGATTGTTTCAGGAAGAAGTTGCCAATTAGCACTTCAATCCGCAATTCTCCAATCCAAGTCAGTTTGCCTGTACACACGCGAACTAGTCTCTAAGTTTTTCTACAAAAAATTATTTTTTTCTTGACATATGAAACTTTTTTTAAGACAATATTTAAAGCTCTCCTACATTTTATCGTTCCAGACAATATTATTCCATAATTTCCGATTGAAAATTGTTTTTCAACAATTTTCTCTAACAAGAAGATAGTTTTATATAACCTAGCTATCTTAAACGCAGCTTCGTCAAGTGCGTCTTGAAAAAATTCTACAGCAATTTCTTGCCAAAGCAACAAAGCTGACACAATTCAAACACGAACTCGCCGGTTAGCGCTGAAATTAAATCAAAATAAAGCGTGGAAATGTTCGCTCAACTGCACTCATATTTAGCTTGGCAGCAATTTGACTGCTCGCGTGTGAGACGTACCGTTCCCCTGACAATGTGTCAGGTGCTGACATGAAAAGGACAAACCATTCACTGCTGTAAATGGGTAACGTTTTATTATTTCACACATGCAGCCTTGTCTGTCAGTCATTGGCTGCGGGCCTTGCTGCCGCACTGACTGTGCGTGTGCCTTAAATGCGTGTGTCACACTCCGCTGAGAACACATTCGATTCAGATGAGCGTTGGTAAACTAATACCATTAGTTACTGTAGCTTGGACCACCCTCCTCCACCGCCGCAGTGTCTATGGTGCTCGCTTTCACCTCACTGCGCTTTACACACACGAGCACACACACACACTAGTGGGTTAGGTTTCTTTTATGTATGAATGTATGTGTTTATGTAACGTAGCTGCTTTAAATACGCATTTTCATTAATTCTCTGCAACACTGTCGGACAATTTTTTCTCATCACAACACACCACTAATGAATGTTGTCATAACTTATGCTATTTACATGCTGATGTGTAGTCAAATGCAAAGGCGCGTGTGCGACATCCAACCCAAACCCAAACAAACCCGGCACAGCATTATCTTGTAGCCACCCACTCACAAGGCACTCGCACACATGCAAACCAGTATAGAGCGCGTAGCACAATTGAAGTCACCTCCATGAAAGTGATCCTCCCGCATTGCTATGGAAACCTTATTTATTCTTTTTTACACTTTTTTTCTGCCTTTACTTTTTTATACTTCCTACGCAAAACAGACACACTGACACACCGACTCATGCATAAATTCCTAAGCTAACTAGAATAGAAGTATAAATTCACCATTCACCATTATACAATAGAAATAATGCAGTTTGCATAAAGGCACGTGCATACATACATATGTACCATAGTTGCGGCAATTGTGCGTATTGTATGTCTGTATGTGTGTGCGTGTGTGTGTAGTTGCCTAAGTACCATTAGTATTATAATAAATTCCTTTTGCTCCTCCTGCTCCCGCTCATGCCAATTGTGTGTTGTTATTGATGTGTGTGAACACCAACAAACCAAACCATGTGTACGCTCGCTCACTCTCTATATCGTCTCTCGTCTTTCGTCTCTCGACTGTGCTCTTCTGTTCTCTGCTCTGCTCTTATCCGCAGGAGATACCATTGCCGCACGCCAGCGATATTTATCACATCGATTCGTTCATCTGGGATGCACCCAAGACGGCGATATTCGTTGGCTTGCAAAACGATTACATGTCCGAACACAATTGGCAATTGCACCAACAACAGCACCAACAGCAGCAACAGCAACAAGCCTATATGCTGCAGCAAGCCATACAGGCACAGCCACATCCACACGGCAGCCAGCAACAACTCGATGACAATGGCAATTGTAACGGTCAAAGACAGAACCCCAGCCAAAGCCAGAGCCAGAGCCAAAGTAATGGCGACGGCAGCACCAGCGGTGGTAGCGGCAGTGGCATTGGCAGCGGCATTGGCAGCGGTAGCGCCTTCAACAGCCACTACAGCAATCAAAGAGGCGGTGGCGGAGGCGGCGTTGGCGCCTACGTTGGCTGCCACACAACCAGCAAACAGGATGGCAATGATAATTTATATATTCATGGCTTGAATTGTGATAACGCAAATGGTTCCTGTTCCGCATGCACTTACCAGCCTAACGTCGTCAATTTCAATGACGACGAATTCGTTATTGTAACTAATCGAAATGGCAGGGAATATCCGTTAGGCGGCGGCTGCGGTGCCGGCGCCTATCCGCCCGAGCTTCTGACCAATAGCTATGGCTATGACGTGACACCGGTTTCAACAGATTCAATTACTTCCTCTAAATCATCACCGACAACTGCCACCAACTAAGCCGACAAGACAAATCAAGCGCTCCGAAATGCGCAATTGTGACGCAACACAAGTGCTAAATGCGGGCAAAAAGAAAATCGATGAAAAATTTAGAAATACGTATTGCTAAAGATATTT
>NW_017537156.1:401939-420714 GCF_001853355.1 Bactrocera latifrons
AAAATTGCATTGGAAAACATTAGGCCAAAAATCAGAAATTTTAAAATAAAAGTCTATGGAGTTCGAAAATAATATAGAATTAAAATCCAAATAAAAAAATATAAAATTAAATAAATATAAATAAAGTAATTCGTCGTATTTCGTATCGCAAAATACCACACTAACAACTGCCTTTTCATTGCTAACAGTTATGCTTTAAGGCAAGAGGAGCTCAGCTGGCGCAGTGTCACCACCACACAGATTACTTATACGCACTGACTAACCTTGTTATCGAACTAAATACAATTAAGTGTTTATTTTCTGTGCATACAAACTGGCATATATGTATGTATGTAATTACTAATATTCATGGTCTTTAATTTTATTAACTTTTTTCTCCCTTATTACAACAAATAATTTACAGTTACACTTTGAAAATAACAAAAAATTACAAAAACACCTACAACTATTTTAGAATATTTTAAGACTTCAGTATATAATATTACTATTTAAATAATAGCAAACGTGTATATAATGGCATACATAATCGAAGAACAAAAAGTTTAATAATATTATTTAATATATAATTTTATCTAACATATATGTACCATATATTTTGATAATATAAGTAAGAATACTTTTATATCCATTGTATATTTTAAAACCAATATTTACAGTAAAAGCGTTCATAATAAATTTAAGCGTAAATATTTCTAGATAACTATTAATTTTGCTCTAATTTAATTTTTTATAGCATAGAGAGCAAACAATCCCAATAGCAAGAATTTCGTCAGTAGAATCAAAAATATCTAATATTATTTGGAAACAAGCGCAGTTGATGGAGACCAAAAATCAGTGCGAAAATAATTCTAGGGAAATACTAAAACCAGATTTTAATTTATTAGTAAAGAACCAGATCTGATCTAAAATCCTGCTATCCATTCCGATGCTAGAAATGCAAAGAAAATGCAATCTATGCCATATTACAATTGATTGATTTTATCGATTTTTAACATCAAAACACATTATGCTAAGGCAAAACTCTACTGAGTTTATTGAGATATCGCCCAAATTAGTCAATATATGATGGTTTTCTTATAGAACGTTAACATTAGTTCCACGGAAGCTATAATACCTATCACAAGTATTCCTTCCAAGAACATAATTTCAATCGTAATGCAATATAATCTTATTTGAACAATTTCTTCGTAGGTTACATCGTTTACTTGGACAATAGTCCTTGCCAAATTATATTATACACACCTCGTCAGAAAAGTGAAAGCGAAAATTTCAGATCGATATCTAGAAAACTGAGCGATTAAATTCAGAAAGTTAAACATAATAATATGGACAACCTCTGCTCATTCGGTGATTATTAATACATATATTTTATAATGTACGCTGTTCCAGAATTTCGTAAAACTGTTTTAAATATGAACACTTTAGTTTGATCATCAGTCTGTCCAACAGCCTTTAGTGGTCCGATAACGATAGTTTCAACAAATTAACATAATAATAAATAACTGAGGGATCAGTTTTCCTATGTGTAACGTACATACTAGGAAAGGACTAGGAAAGGTGTATAGCGATTACCATCATTTTTATAACGCAGCTTCCACATGTTCTAGTTTTGTTATCATATCATTGCACAATAGTTGTTTGATTATGGATTATACAAATAACGAAATTCAAAATGACGTTTAAAAGAAAATAAGCATTGTTGTAATCTGAGTCAATCCCATCATGTAACTAATAAGTACCAAATGTGGCTGAAATTGTTTGAGAAACTGATGTTTAGTGTTGATGTTTTTTGTTTGTTTCGGAGGGGAATCTTCCTCTTTATTTTCGCCCATACCAGCTTTGATTGTGGCATGTGTCTTATCCGGCGTCATCTTTTGGTTTATTATTCCTCCAAAGGTAATTCTTTCAACTACATATTTCGAATAGAAGAAAAAGATATACTCGGCGTTTTCATTGAAGTAGTCCGTCAAGAATTGAGTCAGATTAAAGTCTATCTCCCCGTGTTATCTCTCAATCCAGGTTGATAGGTTCTTAACTGGCCTATGCGTTCATCTTCCATTTTCTGCCGTATTCCACCTCTCTCTCCATTTATCGCCTGTTACACGTTGGATGCCTATTCATAGCTTTAGATTTTAAGTAGCCTCTACTTACCTCCAAGGCCATTAAATTCGACTACATAAAACCAGATATGGTTCTCACCGTTCCATGTGAGACGATTCTTAACGCATAGACTACTCTAATGTCGCATAGCCTGAACTGCTTTTCCCCATATATGAGCCGCGTTCATCAGTATTGACTTTAGCTGGTAGGGCTCGGCTAGTCCATAGTAACGGACCCAAACCGGAGGCCTGATTCACTCCACCTGTCACCACGTAGTCCTTCGTACATCGTCTGTCAGACAGATAGCTACTAATTATCCTTAGCAGATAACCCTATCCCAGTGTGTGTTTTTGCCTCCAGAGCCCTATTGATATGGGGCCAGGAAGCCTTTAAAAGCATTTTTCTCGTCAAGTGTGACAACTGGCCTTGGCCGCAATGACCGTAAATTTTCCGACTGCATCTTTGGTTTTTTTTTTAGTTTTCAGACAAGCCAGGCAGCTCATTCCAAACGTCAGCGTTTTCAATATTTTCGCCATCGCAACGAGCACACAAAGTGGTCGATAGGCACTCGGCTCGAATTTTTTTGTAAACAACAGATTCCGACTTAGAGTTAGGTTTATATAAAGGCAATATCGATAACTATATAAATTTAATGTGATAGAACAAACTTTTGACAAGTTTTGGTGCCTATAACAGTAGAGCAATGGCATATATTGAAAAAAAAAAAAACAGTCTACAAGCTTAACTACAAATGCCTAAAATGGTAAAGGCAAGATTTGTGTTCACACTTTCAAAAAACTATTAGTATTAAGTGGGATTTTAAGCTAATCTTCATTGCATCAATTAAAAAAAATAGTTTTGTTTGCATCCATCACACCAGCTACCAATAAGATTTTGAAAAATTCGCAATTTCCATTTTCACTTAACATGATTGCTTATTTTGAAGTATGAATATTGGATTAAATTCACTTCATTTCGAATATATCCAGATAAAAGTTAGCGGAAATTGCAGGGAAAACATGAGCAGCTGCAATTGCATTTACTACCGTTGATTGCATGGCATACCTATATACATTGTATATATATTTACAGAAAAGAAAACTGCAAGCAGTTTGTGAGTGCAACTTGTTGAGCTTTCCGAAACAAATACCGAAAATGAACATTTGCAATTTCTGCTGCAAATAATTGTGCAATCACATGTTGCCTATGAATCCCACTTACACATTAAAACTAGAAGGCTCATATACAGAGATGGGTTGTGTTATTCTTCGTTTGTTGTGTAAGAAAAACAATTAAGCATTAGTGCTGGTCAAAGAGAGACCTAAGGCAGCATATGAAGTAAATTTCGTGAAAGATGAATACTAATTTATGGAAATAAAGAGACTTAATGTACAAATGCCCATTATTAAGCAGCTTAGACCTAGTTCATGCTTAATATAATGATAGGATTGAAGAAGAAAATTCAATTAAAAAAGATATATTTTTGGAAAGGGTTTCCACCTGTTTTAAAATTTGCTTTCATAATCTGATGTTTAAAGAAATAGTAACACAAGGTTTTTAAACAAAATTATACTTGTAGTTAAAACTATTTTTTTAAGGTTGGCACCTATTAAAAATTTTAAAATGAAGTGGACGGAACAAGTGTAATATTATAATATGAGTTTAAAGCGAAAATAAAAGTAATTTGGGGGACATATTATTGTTAAGGGTTGCCATTTTTTTTTTTTTTTTTTTTTGGAATAAAATGCTAAAATAAGACTACAATGATATTACTGAGGAAAGAGCGTTATGTTTTTTGCTACTGAATTGGTAAAATAATTTAAAATACCTGAGCAGGATTTTAAACACATTTGTATATAAAATGTATGCACAGAGAATAATTTTTTAATTTTAATATTATTTTCAAAAATATTGCTCAAAACCAATTTTCAAGTCATAAATTTCAAATATGAATAATATATGTATATCAGGTAAATTATAACATTTTTTTTTTTATAATTAATAATGTATGTATATTATAATTATTTTTACACAAATTCTGAATCGATTCATCTGCGGTTGATCAGTAGTAGAACGCACGGTGTTCTATCTATATATCGCTTTATTGTTTTATCTAGTCGCATGCCAAAGATTATTTGCTGGATCACCCGGTTTGGCAGCAACCACAAATGCCTCCAGGGACTTGTTGCGAAATTTCCACTGAACATGCTACAGCTCCTTCGTGGCACGATTGGGAAGTGTTTTGTCGTTATGATTTCTATCAACTTGTCTTGCATGCCGACGTAGCGTCTGTCAGAGCTTCGTCATTACTTCATTGTACCGGAGATGTCTGTTCTGCTTGCGGACGCTCTGTATGATTCTGGCTTCTGACGTACTTATATGGCCAGCGTTGTGTATGCTTCTGGCCAACACTTCCGCAGCATAATCCATATCTGGCTCAGAGGCACTTTTTTCTGAAAATTTTTACTTACTATGTGCAGTGTACAGTTTAAAACAGAATTTATGGCAAGACCAAGTATATATGATATATATATAATTTTCATTTCCGAACCTACTTATATAGTATATACTACTTACCCATAATACTAAACTTAGTTAGCAAAATATAAAACTTTTTACATACAAATATAATATTATAACTTTAAGAACAGGTTCAGAATAGCTGATTACATATATATTTTAGTAATACAAGCCAAAACCCCTGGATCCATAGTAATCAAATATACATACGTACATTTATATTTATAATGGAGAATGAATTTAGCAAAACTAATATTTTCTCATATTACCAATACTATATACTAGAGTAATTAATCTTGTATTACAATAACAATAACAAATATGTTTATCCTTATGTACATATACATATATATAATATACATAACTACATACTTGTAAGTACGTTTTGCAATGGTTAACTCCTCCTCTGTTTGCTCCTAACAATATTGTTACCGAATGTCGAGTACAGTTATTTAATATAACATAAGAACAGCAAAACAAAGAATTTCGCCTTCAACAAAGAAGTAGCACATATTTAGACTCCATGGTTTGAATTAAATTTACAGGAACACATACGTCAGTCGAAGGAGAGCAAGCTGAACGAGTTGGGCCGCAATTCGAAGGCGCGCTCAAGGGAGAATTTGTCGAGCACAATGCCGAGGTAAGTTCCTTATGACGGCACAAATATGCCGTTATGTGCGATTGCAATTTGTAATATGCAATAACACGCACGCTTTGTTGTTGCGCATGCAATGTAATGCATTGTAATGCAATTTCTAGTGACTACATGGCTAACTGACACATTTTCCCCTCATTCCTCCGCAGACCCAAGCATTCGCAGACATCGCTGCAAATACTTAACGACGCATCGAACCGTTATTATCGCGAGGTGGTGCCCATGTCGCGCGCCAGCAGCAAAAGCGATCTCAAGGAGCGTGAACACAGCATTCTGCGGCAACGCAACGACATCGTGGTGCAGACGAGCTTCTGCATGGATGACAACAGCTCCGAGGCGACGGTGGAGGCAGCGTTGGCGGCAAATGCCTGCGATATGGGCTGTCAGACGCGGTAAGACAACAAACACAAACATACATAATAATAACAACAATAACTGTAGCGGTAATGGAAACTAACACAAATCCACACACACACAAACACACACACGTTCAGGCGTAGTTGCATATTCATGTGCATAACAGCATATTTGCATATTTGCACACTTGTCCCCAATGTTTGTTTAGCAATCAATGAGTTTCTCATGTCTCTGCTTGCAGCGAATCGCTCTTCGCCACCCCGCTGATGCACCAGAACTCGATGGGCTCGCTAAAGGACAAGGCCAGTCTACATTCGCGTTCACGTTTCTCCACATTCGGCTACGACACCGCACAGCCGACGCCACCACCACCATCGCAGCAGCCAGCTAGCGCCCGTGGCGGCCAACTAACGGGACTAAATATACGCGAGGCGCGGGAATACATTGAGATGCGCGAGCGACATCCCGGCCCTAAGCCCAAAATGCCGCATATGCATCGCATGGATGCACTGCCGCCCACACCGCCCACGCCAGCTGCGCCGCCGGAGATGTGTCACCATCATCATCAGCATGCCGCACACACGCATGTACACACGCAACAGCAACAACAGCCGCAGCAGCCACAGCAACAGCAATCACGCCAGCAATCAGCGCAGCAACAGCAACAGTTGTCGATGCAGCCAACCAAGGAGAGTGCGGGCGGCGGTGGCGGCAGGTCAACCGCGGCAGCAACAACAACAGTAACCACGGCGATATCAGCTCAGGGAAAAGGCAAGCCAAAGCTAAGTCAATCGACAGCTTACATAGACATTAGGAATTCAGCGCCGGATGTCATCATAATGACATCACATTGACATTTAAGTAACTCAGCGAAAATCACGCCATATCCACATGGGAGCGCACAACAGCACCAGCAACAACAACACAAACGCATTAGCACACTCGAGCGACTATGGGAATGTGCTGGCAGCAGCAAAACGGCCAACGTCGGTGCTACGGAGCGCGAATTTGAGTGAAAAACGCACACGAATAAGGAAGTCATTTGGTTCGGTAAAGCTTTTAAGCGCACGGATGTGCCGACACATACCCAAACACACACACATGCTCAATGTCGGTAGCTTGAAGTCACACAGCTTTCCTTATTAAATGCTTGATATGCGAAAGGCGCATACGGCGCAATTATATTGAGGTTATGTTGGCGCAGGAAATCGATGAATTTCATTTCGCAACGCTTTAATATCACAAAACATGTATTATTAACCATAAATATGTATGAAAGTTCAATTTTTAATATAACACTGGTCCTTAAGCCTAGTTTAAGCGAGATTACTCGATTCATGCTTTAATGACTTGGCGGATTACCGTGTTTTACAATACCTACTTTTTTTCAAAAAAAAAAAGTGTTTTAAGTGTAAGTTTTAAATTATACAAATTATTAATTAAGCAGCGGTTGTTTAAATTATCATAAATTTTCAATATCAAATTTATATGACGACCCTCTATTTTATAAATTTTAGTGACATTAGAAAATAATTAACAATATTAGAAAAATCTACATCTTAATTCGGGTTTCACAAAGTAACATGATTTTTAACACCTTTAACTTACTGCATTTCGCACCCGATTCAAAGTAACATTGAATATCTACGTTTAAGCGTTTTTAAATTTTCGGCTGAATTTCGTCTCTCTATCGTGAATTTAATCTAAGTAACTGAGAAATCTTATGCGCAGTTTTTTCCTGCCTTTAAGAAATACTTTTTTTTTAATAATGAGCAAAAAATAGTAAGACTTTGTTCATAATTCCAAAATTCTTAATTTATTCTTCAAAATTTATGTCGTCCCCTGAAGTAACACCCCTCGGCCCAACACATTTGTGCTAACAAAACTAGCGAACCTCGAAACAGTTGTTAAAGTCAATTTCCGGAATAGACTTCAATGCGCGTAGCGATTCACTTTTAATGCCTTCAATTGGCTCAAAACGGTTTTCACGGAGCGGTCGTTTGAGTTTGCTGAATAGCCTGAAGACACACGGAACTGAATCAGGCAAATGCGGTGGTTACAACACGATATTGGTTGCACATTTGGTGATAATCGAAGAAAACTGTCAACATAGCCTTGATTTTTGATCTGCTTTGACGTGGTTTTTTCGGCTTCGGCTTCGGCTCACCTTTGCGCAAATATTCGGCAGATTTAAATTATAAATTCTTATTATTTTTTGACCACGTTATAAGTTGAAATGTTCATGCCGTCAAGTAACGATTTCGAAGCCCTGAAAATAGTATATTAAAGTTACGCAATTTAAACTTTTTTCAGAGAAGTCTATAACATAAAATAGGCAAATGTGCATCTGCCAAAGTGAACCTCCTTCTCTTACTAATCAAAAGTATTGAGAGCTACTGACTAAGCGCAACACACTTAAAATTTGTCTGTTGCAATTTAAGAGCTATTAAATCACTTGTCGAAATGGGGTATTCAGCAAAGAGACACATTACGATGTGACCATGTCTAGTCAAAATGGAAGTTGGAAGGAGAAGCTATAGTTAAATTGAGGAGTAACATACACTAGTTAACTTAAAAAAATCGCTTCTTCTTTTTGGGAAAGATATCGAAGATACATATAATATATTTGAGAATATTTTTCTATTATTGAAGTTGTCATTTCGTCAAAAACCAAAATTTTGACTAATTCTCACCTGTATAAATCTATAGTAATAATGTTTGTTTCTGGGTTTTTTGATCTGAGATTATTTAAAAATCTTCTACAGCTGCAATTTTTTTGCACATTTTTTCGGAGGTTCTCCTCGAAATCGGCTACTGTATCAAGGAAATCATAATTTGTTCTACATGAATAACCGATCATTAGAGCACATCAAATTCTGTAAACACGATTTTTTTTGTTTATATATAAAATTTATAAAACGCAGTTTCCTGACTTGCTAGTGGCTTTACTCCTACATAATATTTTGCGCATTCGCTGTAAACCCGAGAAGACTTAAGAAATCAAGTAGTTTTAGGCTAGAAACGATGTTAGAACAATCGTTGCAGGGAACGTGTTCAGACAAATGGGCAACGTTTCGACAAAGAAATATTCTTGAAAATTTGTCATACATATGTTTTTTTCCATAAATACTTTAGTAGAATGCCTTTATAATGTTTTCGTTCTACAGAAATATACTACATGGTTTTAAAGAGTTTTGAGTTTAGGAAGAGAGAGTCAGTAATTAAGTTACTCAAGGTTATATGAATAATGACAATGAACTTAAGTACTTCCTTTGTGAGATGTTATTTGGAAAGTTGGGAGAAGAAAAATAAGAGAAGTCCTACAATATATATATGTGTTCTCTTTAGAAACATACAATGAAAGTATAAGTAGTCCTTGAAGCAAAACACGATAATTATTTACATATATTGGACCAAAGCTATAACCTCTAACTTAGTAAATTAATTAACACCCCCAACAGACCTGCCGTTAGGTTAATAGCTAATAAGAAGTTCAGCAATCTTTCTTTGAACCATATTTGTATTATTTCACGATACATAAAGAAAACTTTTTAATAATTCAGCAAAACTTATCATAAATTTGATATGAAACTCCAAATTGCGTGGAGCTCCAAAAAATCATTTATACTTGTGATTTGCAGGTAACGGACGGATAAACAATTTGAATAATTTTAAAGTATGTATAAATGCATTCTTAAATTTAAAAAAAAAAATTATTTAATTAATTTTAAAATTAAGCTCTGAAATTAGGTATGGCCCTTATTAAGGTATTCGTATATTTTCTTGTAACTCGACTATAACTTTGTTGTTGCTTTTGGATGTACATTGTTTTACCCGCAAAAGTAGCAAGTACAAAAATGACGGATCGAAGTAAGTGCAAACTATACCTAAATTGAGCTATTAACCTCCCAGCTCTATGCCTTTTACGAAAACTAAAGCTATAACTACACGTATATACATATATTTAACTTGCTTATCTTCAATTCTTCTTATTTTATCTTCTTCTACTAATAATTAAAAATTATTTGAGAAACGTTTAAATATCAAAGCAATTAGCCAGAGATAAGTCATAGACATATGAATAAGCACTTTTTTGACCTACTAAATTTTTACTAACCCAGCTATTTGATTTTTCCTAGATCAAATATATGTATAAGAGTGGATCAAAAGGATGTTTAAGAGATTTTCACTTTCACTAGACAATGATTTACTCAAATGCATTGAATATGCAAACAAAATATTAAAATACACTCCTGTTTTTTTCATATAAATACATAGGAAATCGTAAACTACAATGCGCCACCTGTTAACATTAATCTTAAGAGATGAAAGTTTACTACAATTTTCACGTTTTTTCGGACGATATTTTTTCAGGGTATTCAGTAAAAACACTAAATGTTTTTTGGCCCGCTCTAATATATATATATATTTTATAAAAAAAAAACTCAAGTTGGGATACTTTTACGGTAAATTAATTATACAAAATCACAAATACATATAACATAGTACTAGTAAGGCCATAACATAACAACTAATATGATATTCGTAAAAAGTTAACTTGTAGTGAATTTGCGAAGTGGTTTTTTAAAACATAAAAAACTTTATATCGAAATAAAAATACAAGTTAGTGAAATATAATATATAAAATAACTATAAAACATAATTTATAACTTTATGAAATTAAACTTTCACTTGCTAACACAGAATTTCGCTAGGAAACTCGCATACATAGCAGCAACATAAAAAAAAATAAATAAATAAATATAAATATCATTTTGTACTAAAAAAATAACAACAAAACTGTAAATAACGTTACACTAATTAATGCAGAATAAAGGAGCGGAAAATTTAGAAATTTACAAACTTTTTTAATACCGCAGCTATCACGTGACACATGTATTACTTTGACATATTATATTTACACACTTTTGGTTTAGAGTTTAGTTGTTTACTTGTTTTTTGTTAGCTCAGCATTTAAAAATGATATGAAAATATTAAATTGAAATACAAAACATTTACACAAACCAATATGTGCTTGTGTGTGTGTGTAAATAAATTTTATGTTATATGTTATGTAAATATGTGTACATGAAAATAGTGAAACTGCATAAATCGCAAAACTTGTACATTTCTCTTAGCGAATTATTGAGTTGAGCTCCCCTAGAATAACTGTTAATAGCTACACGATTTCAAATAGAAAACAATAATTATAATTCTGAATAATTGAAATTAATGTATGTGGCAAATGTGTTAATGATTGCCACACATAAGAATAAACAAATAAACCAACATATACACATTTGTAATAACAGCAGTAACTTAGCCTAATGCATATGTATGTAAGACATGTATGTATGTATATATGGATGTGCGTGCTATATGCATATACCGTATTAAAAACTTGTAAAATTAGCGTTTGTTAAAGTGCGATTCTATTTTGAATAAAAAACTATGAAATGTCAAGGTTTTTTAGTTTCACTTTTGGGGATTATGGGCCAAATTAAGTAATTATTTCAAATCAGCGCTTAAAAAATAAGAGTTCCAACAGTTATTTTCCATTTTGGTGGTCATTTGCAATGCATTGTAGAGCAAGTTTTGAGTTCATAAAGTTCAGTACACCAATGTTCGCTAAGAAAACTTGAACTCCTCTTTCAGCTGCGCTACTTTCGTAGAAGTCATCCCAGCAGTAACCTGCGTATAGCGGAGCTTAGGAACAACAAGAGGTCCTTCCTCAACTATGACGACGACATAAAACAATACGCCGACCAGACTTCGGACGCAACTAACTTCAGACATGCACTAACTGCCATTCACAGTGGATGCATTAACAGCTTCACCGACTCCATCTCAGTCAAATTGGAGTCAAACCTCCACCCACTGCAGACAGCAAGTTCGAGTTGCCGCGAGAATTGAGATTAACCCTTGCGCAACTTTATCCTGGTTACAGTAACAAGTTAAACTCCTACTTATCTAGAATCAACCTTGACATAAAATATATGTCAATTGTGCAACAAGTCCCCACAGAACATCAACAACCTCATTGCATGCCCCGCTAACCCTGTACATCTGAAACCTTTCTCTCTATTTACCGACCCGTCGAAATGGCACGTTTCCTCGGCCAACCGTTGTATGACCTGGATGACAACTTATACCATTCTAACGTGGACTAGATAACCATTACAACAACAACGGTAAGCCTTTGGGAATTCACTGATTAGCAAATTTACTTCCTTAGCTTTTAAAATGCGTTGGAGCTGCTTTCGCAAACTAATTACAGGAAGATGGAACGCTAGTCTTACGAAGCCATTAGTCTAGACATAAAAGTTTAATAGTGTTTCTCTCCCTGGCGGATCTGGATTAATCAAGCTTATAGCGCTTTAAAATTTCCAACCAGAATTCTCAAAAGGTAAGTCAAACTAGCATTATATAACGGAAATATGAAGGTTGATCCCACATCTGAAAAGCAGCGCATCAGAAATAGCTATTTGTTGTGTTACACAACTTTAGTGATAATTTGAAAAAGGGCTTAATACTATAAATCAAAATAGACTAAAAAGATCTCATTTTTAAAATTTATTCTAAGAGTAGGTGTAAAAGAATGAAATTTATTTACTAAACAAGTTTTTAGATGTATCCCAAAATGTTTGTTTTGAGATTCTGAAACAAACTGGAGGCAACTGGGCCTGTGAACGTCTTTCAACGTCACAGATAAATTCTAGCGAAGTCAACAACTGCAAGACAGATGCCAGGACAGCTTCACTTACCCATTATTTAGTCAAAGGGAACTTTTCAGCAACGAAAAAGCAGACAACTTAACAAAGCAAAGCTAGCGTCTTTAGGCGATTTTGAAGCGATGTTCATACCATACCCACTGGAAACGATCAAAAGAGAGCATTATCAGCATTTAGAACAAACAGATGCACATAAGCAGAACTCAATAACAAACTTTTAGATAACAAAGCATATATGGCCAATGGCAATTTGACAGAAAAAGAACCAAAGACCAAATACTTACAAATAAAACTCCTATAACGGGTACTGGCCTCGCTAATAAAAATATTTGCTGCAGCTGCAAGCCAGAAAGGAAACGCCCTTTCACATTTTCTGTGAATTACTAGCTCTAACACAAACCCGATACAAAACATTTGTAACACATCAGGCACCAAAACTCTCATGCTCACAAAAAGTGGCAACACTTCTATCTATCTACCAACCGGAAAGCGATAAAAAAAAAACAAAAACAAAAAAAAAAAAATAAGAAAAAATTCTATCTTCGGCTACACTTAAGGCAATTACCCTTCTCATGTGCATTTTTATATATATCTATCACATAACTAAATCTGAAAACTTAGCCGTCATATGGCTTATATCCAACGGAAAACTTTTTAATAATTCTTCCTAGCCGAATTAAGGTTAAGTATTTAATAAGGAAAATAGTTATTTTATGAATTACCTTGATTTTGATTGGTTAGTTTGTAAGGTAGGTGTATGCTATTCTAGTCCGATTTGAGCAGTTTCCTCGAAGATTGTACGATTAAGTTAAGAGATCGCTCTTAATAGGGACCTCACTTGGGTAGCTTAGAAGTCCGGTCTATTGTGATACCTAAAAGTCCTATATCATTGTTATTATAAGACACTAAAAAATCGACAAGGCTCGTTGAGCGTATCAAAAATTTCTTAAGACAGTTAATTCCATTTTAGTATGTTTCAACCTATCTTGACAAAAAAACTGGATAATAGAGAAGGAGGTGTCGGATGTTCGACCTCAGCCATACAGGTGTGATACAGAATGCTGCGGAACATCTTTTGAAACGAGTTCCCATTCCGTTGTGAGCTGGACAAAGGTGCCTCCTCTAGCTAGCTCATAGGCTTTGATTCTGGTATAACGCCGCTCTTCCGTCGGAGTAAATCTCACTTCCCTGAAAGAGGCTGCATTTCGTAGCAGTACGTTCTACAAAGATCCGGTAGCCTAAAGATAAGTTTGATGGAAAGCTCCCTCTGTAATCTTCCCTCTTTCGACCCATCCGGGAAAAACCACATATTCCTCGTCGGTATATGAGCAGAGAAAAATCCGTCACATGTAGCTTGGCAGCGATCCAAGCTTTAAGGAATGGAGTTGAAGAAGGAGAAAATTTTGGCATGTCTATGTTTTGGTACCTTTATACTCCCTGCTGGGCTATTTAATGGGTGGGGCAAAACTTCGCAGCCGCTGCGTTCCAAATATTGGTTTTGGTTTTGCAACATGGGGCTGAGCGTTGTCACAATCCGATGGAAAGCGAAGTTTCTGCAAGTTATGTATGCCAACAATCTTTACGGAGTAATGCTTTCAGTTCCTTACAATGAAACTTTTTTGGCCCCCACAAGGTTCTTATTTTTATCAAGCCAAAATCACTACCTTTAAATCATTCAAATCTCTTTTGCAACGCTGACTTTCGGCTAAGATTTTCTATTAAAGTGGTGAAGAAGAACCCCCATAAAAAACGATTTCATATACAAAGTTCCAAATATTTGTGTAAAAAAAAGTTGATAAAGCTTCAAATAAATTACTTATGCTGAAAAGATCCGTGCATCTTTCGGAACAATGGAATAATGATAAATAAAGTTATATAATTACGGACCCAATAGAAATAAATTCAAATAAATTTACATGAAATTAAAAAATGTATTCATCGTGTAAAACCTTAAGTAATTTAAGGTATATTCAATCGTTTATTTATCTATTTTATTATTCAATATCATTTTGTTCGCAATAACACATTTAACTTAACTTTCATGACCAACTAAAGCTTATGAAAAAGGAGCCGCCCTCGCTGTGAAATCTGAAACTTTCAACTCGCTGAGTCCCGAAAAGCTTACAAAAATATTCTTATGCACTTAAGACGTTATGACTGATCGAAATGTAATAAATTTAAGCTGATATTGGGAAACTTAATAAACACCCACATTATGAGCCCCTAAAATCAATTACAAACGTTATGAACCATCGCATTAATGGGGATAATTAAATAACAATGCAACCATTCACACGACGAACGCAAATTGTCATGAGTATGTCTAAAATTAAACATTAATTCAAGTGCGACGGAGTAGCAAAGCAAAAAGCGAGAAATGAATGTGTCAAATTTAATTACTCAAAGCCTTATAAAACTGTAATTGACAGTGGCGCATCATAATACTTACAAAGATCGCATTTGCTTAAATGTTATTGAGGCACATTAGGGAGGTTCCTGGAATGAAAAATACTTAATTTTTACAAAATTTATGATTGGAGGAAAAATAAAATAATAAATAGTGGATGTATTGTAATTTTTGGCGACATTATCACAGCTTTGTTAGTGGTCTATTAGCGTTGTAATGAAGCGATAGATTCCAGTGAGAATAGGTAATACATATTCATTTTTTTTAGGAATACGTAGACGATAATATGAAAATTGTTTTATGATTATGATTGAGAAATCCTAATCCTGCTCAACATCGCATATAAGGTTCTATCGCGAGTATTATGAGAAATATTGAAGTCCACCGTCAACAAACCGATTGGACCTTATCAGAAAAAGAGGATCGACACTCACCCCTTCTTAATCGATTTCAAAGCTGATTTTGATAGCACGAAAAACAGCTGAATTTATGCCGCGATGTCTAAATTTGGTATCTCCATAAAACTAATACGGCCGAGAGGATATAATTCGAACTACAGATCTGAATAGAGAAGGTGCAATCTTCTACAAGAGTGTACAACTGCTGCTACGCCGATGACATCCGCATCGTTAGTTCTACTTTCTCCAGGTGAAGAATATGAGTCCGCAGTCAATGGAATGACTAGCTGTGTAAGATATACGACAACATTGACATAGGTCAGCGAAGCAAGAGAAAGCAGCTACATTGGGTAGGTTGCATGGTTTGTCCGGAAGGTAATAACACTGAGTCGATTTAAAAAAATGTATTTAACCAAAATAGGGTCCTTCTGCGTCGATTTAAACATTGAAAGCGTCACGGAAGGTATTCTCCGGAATAGCCTTGAGAACTGAAATGCGTTCTGCTTGAATCCCTGTCATATCAAACTGCTTGACTTTCATCGGCTTTTTCAGGCAAGGAAAAAAAAAGTCCGGGGAGGCCATATCTGGGCTATAGGGTGGCATTGGAAGCGTTGGGTCTTGGTTAAGTAGCTGTTCACAAGAAAGACCGGGGCCGGGGCGTTGTCGTGGTGCAACTTCCAATGGGCTGCATTAGTTTGAGTCTATTGAGGACTTTCACATAAAACTTAAAGGTTTGTCCAGAAGGAATAAATTCATCGTGAACGATACCTTTGATGTCAAAAAAGACAAGCAAAAGCATCGTTTTCACTTTGGACTTGTTCATTCTTCCCTTTTTTGGGCGACGAGACGCCGGCGTGCGCCACTCGGAAGATTGCCTCTTTGTCTCAGGATCATATTCAAAGATCCAGGACTCGTACCCTGTAATTACGTTATTCAAAAATTGGCGGTCACTTTTACATACATATGTTCAAATTTTCTTTACACACTCGCCGCAATTTCTGGTCGTCAGTGAGTCGGCTTGCACCAGTCACAGAAACACTACGCACGAAAATGTTTGTGCTGACTCTCCAGGTGCTCGGGGACAACTGACCAGCCACTCGTTCGTTAGCTAGGGACGCCCTCCATTGAATCCAGTCGGTTTATCATCCGAATGGATGGAAACACTCCAACTCTGAAAGTATTCGACGCAGTATACGTCGGGGAAGTAGAGGAAGAGGAAAACCTCCACTCCAATGGAAAGACGAGGTGAAGAAGGATTTGGCTACACTTGAAGTCTCTAAGGAAGAAGAAGTTTCTGCAGAGGTTATAAAATGAAACAAGAGAATAAAAAATCTTTGTTATTTTAAAACAGATTAGTTGTGATTGAAAAATTAATTTTTCACATACATACAAGACAACCCTAAAGTGGCTCACCAAGTGTAGAACAATAAGTGTACAACTAGCGAATACATTTACATAATAAAAGGTATTAAGGAACAGCACAGCTCTTAGAACGCATGCAAATGACCCCGAAACACACACACACACACGCGTGCAACACTCAAAATACGCAGACAGATGCTGTCGCCGCCATCAAACGCTTGCCAAAAATGCTACAAAAACACTTTATATGAATATTATAAATTTATGTAGAAATATATACGATGGGAAACATAAATTTCAACAACGCCAAATATTGCAAGTGTGCTGAGTTGCTGAGAGAATTTACATATGTATGTATGTATTGAAGAAAATGAAATAAAAACACTGTTAAAAATTCGTAACGAACCAAAACAGTAAACTGAATAAACTGAAAAATAAAGTAAAATAATAATAATAATAAGTTGCGGAGATTTGTTTGCGCCAAGTGTTGGGCGCATACAAACTGAGTGGACAATTTGAAGATGACTACGTTGTTTTTACAATAATTTATTACCGCGAATTCGGCAACCGAACAACGCCAACAACCACACACATACACGCACGCACTTGCAAGCATATGGAAATATCTTCGCTGGGTGAAATATTTGACTTTCGGCTGAGCTGCTCACTTGCGCCAGTTAAATGTTATACTTAAGTAGGTGCAACGCCACTCATGCATGCATACAAACAAGCATGCATATGTGCAAACGTGTGTGCGTTCGTATAACTGTAAGTATATTCATTTATTTTGCAAGAGAACAGCATTTGCGAACGAGATTACGTAAAAAAAATACGAAAAAATCTGGTTACAATCCCGCTAAAATGCGTTTAATATGGCTTAAATGCGATGAGGCCGTTAGGCGCTGATTTTTTAAGACAAAGAATAATTGCTGCGCGCAGGAGACAGTAAAGAAACGCGCATATGGCGAATGCATAAAAAAGCAGAGCGCAAAAACGCTGATACAAATATTAATAAGGCATTTTATTGTGGCCGTTCCGCTGCTGTAGAGCCTCTTCAACAGCTTCAAGACGAAGCTGATGAAGTAGATATTTGACATTTTTCGGGGTGAAAAGAGTTCTCTGTAATTTGATGAGTTCATCGCCACTTCACCGCGCTACGGGGCTCCTGATGTGAACGAAAGTCAAAAAGTCTTCGTACACTTACAGTTATACGGAACTACACGGAGGAATATACCCATGCCTGCAACAATTTGCACCCTATAGGACTCCAAACAAAGAATGTTCAACTTCTAGCTTATGATATATTTAAGCAAGGAGCATCTAAAACCTCCATCCCATAAGCGTCAAAGGACAAAACATGTTTTAGAAAATTTGATTGGATCGACACTTTCGTATAGCGACAAGTAGCTGTAAAATATTGTACAGTAATTGTAAACGAAGCCTTTCCTTTCCCTCTATTCGTTTATGACGTCACGTATTAATGTATTTTTCTGTCAAACGCGCTCCAAAAAAGTCTCTGTTATTATCACTCATAATATAACCACAGAACCTATGACTTGAATATATATGATCTGAGCTGATCAAATTTTACTGACAAAAACCAACATTTCCACGTATTTTAATTTTTATTACCGCCTTCAAAAAGGCCCTTAAACCAATATAAGCTTGCCAACGCTGGGTTAGATTTTCTAAAATTTTTGTAAACTTCGGCTGAGTTTCAGTTTCGTAAACAGAAAAACGTCACATGAAGACAAATTTACCGAATACGATGGCTGAACTATGACTCTCGTTTCGTGTTTGGTGAAAAAGTCACCTAGATATCTACACATTAAGTGGTGAAAAATAAACGAATATTTAACAAGTAAGGAAGGGCTAAGTTCGGGTGTCACCGAACATTTTGTACTCTCGCATGATAAAGTGATAATCGAGATTTCAGGCGTGGTTGTAAACCGATTTCACCCATATTTGGTGCATGTCATCAGGGTGTTAAGAAAATATTATATACCGAATTTCATTGAAATCGGTGGAGTACTTCCTGAGATATAATTTTTGGTCCATAAGTGGGCGACACCACGCCCATTTTCAATTTTTAAAAAAGCCTGGATGCAACTTCCTTCTGACATTTCTTCCATAAAATTTAGTGTTTCTGTCGTTTTTGTTAGTCGGTTAACGCACTTTTAGTGATTTTCAACAAAACCTTTGTATGGGAGGTGGGCGTGGTTATTATCCGATTTCTTCCATTTTT
>NW_017537156.1:420909-456197 GCF_001853355.1 Bactrocera latifrons
TGCCCATCTTCGAACTTAACCTTCTTATGGAGCCAAGAAATACGTGTACCAAGTTTCATCATGATATCTCAATTTTTACTAAAGTTACAGTTTGCACGGACGGACGGACAGACGGACAGACAGACATCCAGATTTCAACTTTACTCGTCACGCTGATCACTTTGGTATCTCGCAACAATATGGGAGAGTACAATAACATGCACCAAATTTATCATGCGAGAGTATAAAATGTTCGGTGACACCCGAACTTAGCCCTTCCTTACTTGTTATCATTAATAATAAATTTTAAATGACGCTCTTCAGCTATGTTGTCGAGCATCATTTTTGCGACCTACACATGCCGTCGTTTTTTCATTCATACTCAAAACATTAACTAGGGATGGTTGAGCTGACCCATAAGAGATGCTGAAATTCTCTGATGTTTTCGCAAATTCATTATATTCTCCATGAATATAGAGTAATATCGAATTCTAAGTAAAACACAAATAAAAACAAAACAACTCACATAAGCACAATTATGCACCTTACAGAAGCTTTTGTAAATAACTAATTTCTAGTATTAATTCGTACCACTACATATGTTACATAGCTTTGGCATACTTTCGAAGTTGGGCAAGCACTCACTTCACGATTTTGAGTGTATGTTTTGGGCCGTCATCCTGTTGAAATATGACTTCTTCTTTACGACTAGCACTCTTCTCCACAAAATCAGTTATATGGTTCTGCAAACTATGAAGATTGATCTTTTCTTATTATTCCATAGATTTTTTGTAAAGATGTACGTATCAGTAAATGAAGCAACTCCATACCATGACGGCACTTCCACCATACTTCACTATTTGTGTAACATGGTTCTTTTGAAGGGAAATGCCAGCAATATTGTTTGCCATCTAGTAGAAAAGGATTAAATTTTAAATCGACTGGCCAGATTACAAGCTTCCAATCATCAGCTGACTAATTTCGGTGCTGTCTGGCGAATTCAGCTGTTAACATTCTATACCGACAGCGCAGGTTTTTATTTTTTACCGCTGCGTTATAACCAATGCCTCGGAGTGCTCTTCTGGTATTCCATTTACTTACACGTTTATTTATTTCTATAAATACGTTATTTTGTGTCAGGTGATTGTTCTTTCTTATATGTTTTTTCATGGGACGTACGTCTGCAATTTTATTCTGGACTTTGACTTGTGTTTTAAGACACTAGGTCGTCTTTTCTGAACCCTTATGACCAATTATTGGCTTACTTCAAGCTTTAGATATTATTCGTGTGGAAGACCTGGTCTATGTAATGACTATAATAGTCCCCAAAATATGTGGTGATACCTTCTTCATTATTTTGAAGGTCAATGAAATAAATATATTACTATTAAAAAATATTTTTTATTTTCTTTAAAATTTGATGTGAACTAAAAGGATAAAAAGCTTTTTAAAACTTCTTTGCTACTTCTATACTTATGCAGATATAAACACACGAAGCACAAATTTTTACTTTTTGTGCTCCCCACTGTAGCTGCGTCTTGTGATTCGTCTGATTTTTTTCTCAAGAGCTTCGTAAAGCCATTTCTAGTAATTATATTGGGGTTTGATATTTAACTACATTGGTGTTGTTGCCTTCAAAATAGTCCTCAATCGATATTATGCGCGTATGCCAACGCTTTTTCCAATCATCGAAACTCAAACTCCATTTTTGGGATAGCCTTTAGATCTTTCGATGCGATGCGTTTTTAATGTCATCTATGCTTGTAAAATAGCAACCCTTTACGGTTCTCTTTATTTTTGAAATAGCGAATATGGAGGCTGCGGCATCGTGAAAGTATTGTTTTTGTTCAAGAATTCACGAACATGTAACGAAGTGTGAAGTGTGCTCGTAAATCCCGTCCAGCCTTAGCGGTTACTAGTAAGTAAGCAACGAAACTGCTGGAAATTGTATCGTTGTTCAAATGCATGTATATCAAAATACTAAAAAATTTACAGTTAGACTCCCAAAACCGCGAAATTTTAAATTTTGATATTAAAATTTCCATAAATTTTTTGCAAACGTCTCGATGTGCTTTTCCCATTCGAATATGCCAATCTATTCGCTTATGCCTTTTCATTCGATTATACCAGTTTATTGGACATTCAAACGAGTTGTTTGTTCGATTCATTACTTGCTAAATTTTAAAGAATCGAAGGCAACTGCCTGTTATATACAAGCCAACCTAATTCCTACAGGGATCCAAACCGCATGCAAGAAAGTAAGCGCGGCTAAATTTTGAATAATACATTTGCGCGTCACTGGTCAACGACCACTAATAACATCTGCATATTTGTAGTGGATATAACCTACTTTTCGAAAATATGCGCGCACGTAAACTAATAACAAAAATACAAACAATAATGAGCAAATACTCGTAAAGCCCACGCACACCGCCACATCTGTTCAGTCCTCTCAAGCGCAAATTAAACAAAATTTTAGCACACAGCTTAAATGCACTTTCGTGCTTTTTTTTTTGCAAAAGTGCTACAGACACACACACGTACATGCGTGGACACGCACGCGGTTAAGAATTTCCTCACACTAAGTATAATTCACTCGACCCAAAAAATTCATGGAAGTCTTATTATGGCAATGTTATGCACTTCTGTCAACCGTCCTGCCTACGACTAACTGCCTATCTACCTACCTACCCACAAACACACACATGCATACATAGATGCCGCCAATATAATGCGGCCATTGCAACTGAAACCGAAAAATATATAAATGTGAGTTCATTATGAAACAAAAAGATAACAACAACAACGTCGGATGACAAAGAGGAAGACAGCGCTTGGACGCACTTCCCCAATCAATTGTGCGTGAGTGCGAGTATTTATCCAAGGCAATTCTGCAGAAGAAGGTATTAACAAATTACATTTTCGGGTATAAAAACCAAAGTTCTGTATCCCTATGGCGGCATTGAGGCAACACCACTGCAGCGCTAAAGTTGTTAATTGTGTTAAACCAATAAAACGCGACGAATGTGAAAATCGATATTCGCAATTCGCAATTCTCAACTCGCAACTCGCAACTCGCAACTCGCCAAAATAGTCGTTCAACAAAATATTGAGAAAAAGTGCGCCATAAAAAGTTTCTGTGCAACCAAAAGGGGAATCAATAAAAATTACTGTAATGGCGCAATTTGTGGTAATCTGGAGCATATTTCTGTACGCTTCCTGTCTGCTGCTGCTCAGCAGTGCTGAAGTCCCACAACAACAACAGCAGCAGCAACTCACCAAAGTGCCATTGGTCAACAACAATGTTGTTGAAATGGTTGCTGATGTGGGTGGACAAAGCGGAGTAGGTGCCGGTGTGGGTCTAGCAGGCGGTGTAGGTGGCATAGTAGCGCCCAGCGTCGCTTCAGTGGCGAAGGAGGAGCGTGTTTACTACCATCCGGCTGCGGTAACCAAACCACGAATCATCGACCAGTATGATCATCGCTCCTTGGACGGACACTTTGAGTACAGGTAAGATAATTAAATTGTTGCTGCCATGCTCATACATACTTATATTAAATTAATGATAATTGTGTGTGGATTATGTGGGTATCAGATGAACAAGTAGCTTATTTTCGGGCAGCGAACGGGAGCAGTAGTACCGCAAATGGACATGCAAGTGTGGCAAGGCGAGCGCTTTGGCTCTACACATTGACTGAAAGAGCTCTATCGTATTAGAATATATTATATATTGAAGATGAACTAATTGGCTTAAAATTATAGTATTTGTCTATCACCGTTATCTACCAAAAATAAGCGGCTTCAGGGATTAGTAATTGAAAATATTTGACATAACTGGAAAGAGAACTTGTATAGAAGTACACATTTTTGATCGGAAACATGCAGAAACGCGGTTGCGGCTTGGCTAACACAATATAAGTTTACTGGCAACTCTCAGTTATCAGAGGACTAACAACATCTTGTTACCAGTATATATAAGCCAAGTTGACATTATCGAGAAGCTTCCTATTTGTTCTATGAACAATGTTTCTAATTGATTTTTCTTCTTATCCTGTCCTCCTTTATTCATCCTTTGTCATTCCCAAGAACCAATATGAGTTCTAAAGAACTAACTATTAGATCTCCCAAGCGGCACTTAGCTTCGGTCTCTTCTTTCAACTCTTATTAAACAAATAGAATTTATAAATCAGTGAGAAATCTATTCAGGCAGCAGTCACACAATGTTCGGTGTCAAGGCTCCTCATAACTAAAAACTACGTTTTCTTTAATTTATAATAGTGGCCCAGACTTTGCTAGAGTTCGAATTCCATTGAAAGCTAGTCACGTTCTCTATTTCGTATTCAGGCACAACATATACTAGGTTATAACGGTATCACTATAATGCCAGCTATAATTTACACATGTTTATACGTTTATGTAATTTTTACGTATGATTCTTGTAACAGATATTTGCTCAGTAACGGTGAAGCTCGTTATGAACGCGCCTACTGGTTGCCAGCAGGTAAAAATATGGTGTTGGCACGCAAGGGATACTACTCTTACCCAATATCGAACAATAAATTCCTAACAGTCTTCTACACTGCTGATGAGAATGGATACCGACAGGATTCAAGTACGTTTTCGTTAGTCAATAGAAAACTGAAAGCTTGAACTCAGTTTCAGTTATGCATAAATTTATATATATTTAAAACTGGATAATGATTCCAACTTTAATTTTATTACGTTGCAGCCACATTTAGTAGAACGCAACCACATCTCCCGCGTAGTATCGAAGTGCCAGAATACGTACCACAATCGGCATACGCCGCGCATTCACCGGTAACACAACATCAGAGTAAACCGAGTAAACCACATGCGCACACTTCCACGACAACCCCAAAGCCTTTTGTTCCATCAACCGATAATCCATTCATACAATTGAAACCAACGGCGACATCACATATGCCGGCACATCAATCTATTGTTGGCCATGGTCAACCCTCGTACGGTCATCAATCACAAGCGCAACATTCAGCCGTTCATTCATCAGTTGGAAGTCATGTGGCGTCAAGCATGCACTCATCTACTGGTGCACACCAACCATCAGGACCGCACCATTCATCTGCTCATTCATCGTCAGCTGGTCATTCATCAGCCGGCGGTCATGTGGCGTCAGGCGTTCACTCATCTACTGTTGCACACCAACCATCAAGACCCCACCATTCATCTGTTCATTCATCGTCAGCTGGTCATACATCAGTCGGCGGTCATGTGGCGTCAGATGTTCACTCATCTACTGGTGCACACCATTCCGCATCAGCTCATCCTGCATCGGTTGTCTCCTCTTCCTCTGGTGTTCACACCAGCGTAGGAGTTAAGCCTGTCCCAAGTCAATTATGGCAGTCGTCAGTTGCTGCTCCCGCCGTGTCAAATGTGGTGTCATCTCCGGGAGTTCCCCATTTGTCTGGAGTCCATTCACAAGCAGTTCACCCTGCAGTTCCCAGCCAATCGGCAGTTCAACATGGAGTAGAAAGTCATTCCCAAGTGGGAGCTCACCCAATTGTTCCCTTCCAACCGGCAGTTATTTCTTCTTGGGCTAGTCAGTCATCAGGCGTTCATTCCCAGACGGGAGGACATTCAGAACTTCCAGCAGCTTCCACAGTTCTCCCCTCAGTAGGCGCTTACTCACCACCTCCAGTTCATTCCCCATCTATAGTCCAAACTTCCACAGGAGTACATTCCACTGCAGTCCACCACACACGCCCCACAGTACGCCCAACCAACCAAGTATATCAATACCAATCAGCTGCACAAGGTTCTTCGGTAGGAGTTCCTCCAACAGTTGCTTCGCCCACAGGCCCAGTTCAATCATGGCATTATAGTTTTTAAACAAACAACACCTGATTGTGAATCAAGGCGATTAAGTTGGTATAGAAATTTTGACCTGGCTTACGAAACTACATTATACATATATTTTCTTGTAATTAAAAACCGAAAATAAAATACTTCCTTTATGCAATGCTTTGAAGTTTATTATATCGTTGAACTTGTCTACTGCCATAACTGTTATTGCGAGTAATTAGTTCATCATAAAATGAGTACCTGAACAAGATACACTCAGAAGGAAACATCGGGCATTCTTTATAGTATATATGTATATAAATGATCAGTCAGTTTAGCCATTATCCGTATGTATGTATGTTTATTCGTCTGTATACACGCGCACTAGTCTCTCAGAGTTTAGTTTCTCAGAGTTATAGATCTAGAATTTTGTACACGTCCTTTTATCCTCTAAAAGCCGCTCATTTGTCATTTGGCCGCTGTTATCGGAGCTCAAGCCTTTATATTTAAAACTGTTATATTTGCCAAGATATCTCATCAAATATGCCACATATTTAATGGACAGAATTAAAAACTGCGACTCTTTGCAGAAGCAAAATAAAATCGAACCGTTTCTGAAGCGAATGGTAACAGGAGGCGAAAAGGGATCCAGCCTGTTCGAACGATTGATTATACAGATTGAAGCAAAGAATCGAAAAAATCAGTCAGAACTGATCAACAGAAAGGACTTCGTCTTCCATCAGGACAACGCTAGACCACACACACCTTTGATGACTCACAAAAACTGGAGGACTTGGCTGGGAAGTTTTAATGCATCCCCCATATAGTTCGGACCTTGCATCATCGAACTACCATTTGTTTCGGCCACTTCACAACCGCCTTAAGTAGAGTAAAGTTGCCTTCAAGAGAAGCCTGTGGAAATTATTTGTCGCAGTTTCTCACCGAGAAAGCAGAAAAGTTTTACACTGATAGAATAGTATTTCTAACGTACAAATGGCAAAAAGTGGTCGACCAAAATGGTACATACTTGGTTCATTAAATTTCATTATAAATAATAAAAAAAATTAAGTTGAAGTTTGATTAGAAATACGAAAATACTTTTTCGACTACCTAATATTAGATTAGATGCGATAAGTAAATAAGGATTGCACAGCAACCTAGGGTCTATTGTACCCTTTCCTAACTCACAACGTCTCAACTAACTCCAACAAATTGATGAGATATTACTCAGGACAATGCTACAATCTCCAAAGTTCACGTTTCTTCTAGAAGACTCATCAAAAAATTGAGGATTTTACGGTAAGTATGGGATCAGTAAAAAAAGTTTTATTTAAATTTCGAATCTGAAAATTCTAGGTTAGATATACATACTAAATCCAATTAACGGTTGCTCATTGTTAATGGCCGATTTTAAAATTTTTGTGGGAAACAACTCTCGGATCCGATAATTTCTTCTCTTAATATCTAAAAAATAATTCCTTATTCATTCTTGGAATATCTTTACACAAAGTACAAGACAGTATTTCCATAGGGTCACCCTCGTTGGCCACTGTCGTAGAGTTGGTAACTATACCACAAGTAAAGGATCTGAGTTTTATTCAGTTTCCCTTTGTAACAGGCTCAACGAAAAACGTTCAAGTGTATTCCAGTCTTGTACCAGACAGGCTAAAAGGGAACCACAAGAATTGAATTCAAAACTTTTTAAGTTAGACCTAACCTTTAACTGATATATGTATGTGCAAATCTCGCAGTTGGTCGGTGCGAAAGAGGCTGATAGACATATCGTTCACGAAATTGTTGGATAGGCTGAAAATGTGTGCAAAGTGGGTGCCGTGTGAACTCCGCGTGATTCAAAGAGTCACTAACATACTATAAAGTAATGGTATGAAATCGTCAGCGAATTTAAAAACAAATTTCTGTAAACGAGCTTCATCACATTTTTTTTTTTATTTTAATTCTTTTTGAATAATATTAAATATTTCATATCACTAATTGCATGGATTTATATACACGGAATATTTCATAAATATAAAAATAAAATATTTGTAAAAATATTTACAAAAATAAAATTAAAATATGGCTGTCCTTAGGCATTAGACAAACTCGTCTAAAATTGTAGCATTATATTTATCAGATATAATGAATATAATGAAAAAGGTGAACAAACTCATAATTAACCGCAACGAAATGACACCTAAACACGAAATTATAAATTTGCAAACACGGACTGACAGAAAAATGTGCGAAAAGAACCGGCTACCAATAATTTGCCTTTTTATTTCTTTGGCTTTTTCTGAACCGTTAATATGACAACGGTAAAAGTATACATTTTATGACAACCATTTTCATTTCGGTGTGACATATTTTTGGTGGATGTTAACAACGCCCAAAATTCCATAATGTATGTGAGTACCTGTGAGTTATACGAAACTATAATTTTAGCGGCAGAAAAACTGACTCCGACTGCTAACATACTTATTCTCTGTTTGCAAGTGTGTGTGTGTGTGTGTTCGGGAGTATGTTGAACTTTTCGAAAACATTTAAGACCTGCAGCACGTTCTCCCTTATATTTATGTTATAGATATAGAGGCAATTGTTGCTACACTAGCGCGCTGTGCCCCAATGAGCCGGCATAGCAGACGCGCTGAAGATCTGATAAAAGCGCAAGAGCGAAGCGTTCAAAATTTCAGTCGAGGACAACAAAAAACGCAGGAACGAATTACAGAGGTAAACATAATAATTACAGTGCCACATTCAATTGAGCGCGCATGAGGTAAAAATACAAAAAAATCGCTTATCAAGCGATCTTCAATGCGATCAGGCTCGGCGAGGTGGCCGCGCTGCCTCTTCCTGCCTTCGCAAGGCAAGTGAACGGCGAACGGGAAGCACACACAATTGTGCGCGCAAATTTCTTTGAGTGCCGTGGCAAATTAGAAGCCAAAACTTAGAACTTGTGTGGCAAACGGCAATCAAGTTGGCAATAACAACAACAGCAACAGAAGCGGGTGAGGCTGAATTATGCGTGCGCAATTAAATAGCAAAGCACATACAAACACTCACGCTTTCAAAGCACTCGCGCAGATGCCGGCTGTGATTACACGCGCCGCCGTTGCCGCCGCGGCAAACAGTCAGCGCGCTGGCCGACCGAACGCCGGGTCGTTTGGCTGATGAAGCGTCTCCAATTTTTGACATCTTTATTTAGAGGCGCGCTTGCCGCGCACAAACACACATACACACACACATGCTCGCATTCGGATGTAAGTGCTTTATTCGCACAGCGCCAGCAGCTAAGTACTATAAAAGCGCTCGCTTGGCCGGTGCTTACATTAAAATGTCTTCGAGCAACAAAACCGCAGCATACACGCCCACACACAGTCCACAGTCAAGCAGGTGTGCAGTAAACTTTTGGAGTACCACGTTTTCGGCAAAGGATTAATTCTGCAAAAGCATAAAAACAAAAGCAAATAAAATGTGTCGCGTCAGTGAAAGCAACAAACTTTCCGCATTAATCGTATTCTGCAGTCTGGCTTTGGCTTGCACACAAGCGGCTGTCAGCAACAACTCAGCGCGTCCAAACAATCAATACTCATCAAGCTACCAACAAAATGATGCAACCGCTGCGACTTATTTCACAAATAATCAAAATCAATATGCACAAAGCAGTGGCCTGAGCGGTGGCAATCAGCAGAATTACCAACCACAACAACAGCAACAGCAGGATGTTGTTAAGGAAAAAGATGTTTTGGAGCGTTTCCATCATCGCTTCCCGGATGGTAGTTATGAGTTTAGATATGAATTGACCGATGGCACTGCGCGCTATGAACGCGGTTACTTCCTTATCTACGACAAAATAAAGACCCTAGTTGTGGTCGGCTATTACTCTTATCGTCAAACTGACGGCCGTTATATTACTGTTTTCTACAATGCCGATCAAAATGGCTACAGGCAGAATCAATGTGAGTATACAAGCTACATACTATATGGATGGCAGAAGAGTGAGTAAGCTCAAAGCGAAAATTCGCAAAATTTAATATAGACGACATTTGGTATTTAATTTATTAAAGCCGGTTACTCTCCAACACTTTGACTGGAGAGATTGCAATGTATTAAAAAAATACTAACTCGTCTTTGTGAATAATTACGAATTATGTGAAATTGCAAGCTAACTTATTCGTGCTTACTCGTGCTTCAATAATTCAAATTATATTTGGCTGAAAAAACAAAAAAAGTTCATCAGCAACTAGTTTTGAACTAATTCGTTAGTAATTGATTCTGAATGTTTATAAATTATGTAACTAAAAATTTTAATTTTTAATCAACACTAAACACGCTTACCCAGTGAACTTGCAGGTAACTAGTATATCGGAAACTAGTTATCACCCAGTTCGAAAGTAGCTTAATCGGTATATATACCCGTAAAAAATTGTATCTACCAAAACACATTTTTTCTTTATGCTCATATTATAAATACTTAACTTGCTAGGACCAAAAGTAACTAGTTCCACAAAAACGAGTTATCAACCAATTCAAATCAGCCAATTCAGATGTAAGTTTATTTTTTACAAATTCGCTTTATTTCAAATTAATATAATATTATCTACAAAGGTGTAACTGGTCCGAAAAAAACTAATGGGGGCCTAGTAAGTTTTGATTAAATTTCAATTTAAGTAATTATAAACAAATTTTTATTTAATCGTTCAGCACTCTTAAATAGTACGTATAAAAAAAAAATTATACATTTTAGTGGGCATTTAAATCAATATTTTTCAATATTTAAAATTTTTATAAACAAAACCTATACAAGTGTACAGAAAGAAGCTAGTCCTGGGTTAGTGGATTTCTATTTTTTTTATTTAAATAATTATAAATTTAATCTATAAAATTTATAACTTATCCGAGATAAACTAGTTTTGAACTAGTTTGTATTTATCATTTTTTTTCAAAATTCAAAATGTTAAAAAAAAAATCATATTTAATTATTTTATGAGCAAAATCTATAAATATATGTCTGGCCCGAAAGAAACTATTTTGGGTTAGTCGATTTTTTGTTTAATTCAAATAATTATAGATTTATATATAAATTTATAACTTATCTGAGAGAAACTAGTTGTGAAATTGTTTACACTTTTATTTATTTTTTCAATTCAATATGTCATAAACATATTTGAATTTTATTCTTTTTTAAACAAAATCTATAAATTTATGTCTGGTCCAAAGCTGACTAGTTGTGGTCTAGTTTATTTTTATAATTTTTGATTTCTTAAAATAATTAGAGGCATAAACTATAAATTTTTAACTTGCCTGAAAGAAACTAGTTGTGGACTAGTTAATATTTTTTATTGTGTTTTTTTTTTCAATTCAAAAATTATAAAGAAACTCCTATTTAATCACTCAACTTTCTTGAATGGCATAAAAAATCATTGTATATGATATTTCAAGTTATAGATATTTTAATTATTTTTTAAATTTCCAAATCGCTCAAAAATTTTTTAATAACAAAATTACCCGAAAAGATCCCAAATATTTGAAAACTATTAAATTCTCAAAGTAACTGTATATATTGAGTAAGTTATTAACAAATTTCTCCTTTTTTCACATCATGTTACAGCCATCACTCCACAAGTCTACCCGAATTTGCCGCGTTCAATCGAAGTGCCACAACTCCAGGAAAATGTCGATTATAACACAGACAGGCCGAACAAAGGACGCCAGTAATTTTAAGTTTTGCAGCACTTAACTTAAAATTCAAAAATCCACAAAGCAACAGTATTTTCTTAAATATAAACAAAACAAACGAATACAAATATGTAATATACAGTGTTTACTTGAAACGTAATAAATTTTAAATTCGATACCGTTTCGGTTTCCAGCAAATGAGTCAATTTCAATTAAGACCCACATATGCTAATTAAGCACCGCATTTTAGCGTTATCATTTCGCCATAAAGCGTTACACGAGTTCTGTCAGTGTTATCAAAATTCACTTGTTGTTTTTACATATAAGAAGTAAAGCTTTCAGCGCTGATTGATTTTTTCTTAATTCTTACATAATGGCTTAGCGGCGTACCGGTTTGATTGCCGTAAATTATTTCAATACATTAGGTTTTGATTTTGATTATTCAATATAGAGTTTAAAGCGAGCCTTTTCCATTTAATTTCATAACGCACAGGTGCTTTTGTAATTATTTTTACAGCATTAGACCGTATACTAAGAAAGAGAGCTTAACAAATTTGCAAAAAATCACACTTACATGTTTCTAGAGTTTCGATGATGTGATGAGTTAGGAACAGCCTCAAGCTTTTATTTATAATAAAATAAATTAGATGAAACCGATTTATTGAAGAAGGCACACTTCTCTATTATTAGGACTTTAGAAAACTAAATTTGAAAGAAAAAAGAATTGAGCTGTATATCTGAAATTTGTATCCCCATTTGTGAGCTTCTGACTGAAGAAACTACTGAATACACTAGCAAATAAGACTTGTATGTTCTTAAAACAAGATGAGTGTGTGAATACCAATGTTTTCATTAAACTGTCCATACCTTCCCTATTACCTTTCTATTCGTCGATTTTTTAGATCTGCTTTCCACAGCTCAGGAAAGACACCTGGCCTGAGTCTGTGTTTAAATATTAATTGCAACCTTGAAAAAACTGTATACAAAGGTAGTTGAAAAAATCACCACGAATTGTCAGTAAATGAGCCTCTAAATAAGGTTAGTAGTAGTAGAGTATAATTTTATTTAATTCTCTGTTAAAGAATATAATTCGAGGCAGTGATACATAATCTTTCAACAAGATGTCCCAAAAAGATGACAGTCAGCCGCATACTATTTTCTTGGGAGGACTTGTTGTTTAAATTATACGAATTTCAGATAAACATAATAACGCGTTTTTCAATAAGAGCACTATAAAAACGGCTTGGGATATCAATTAAATTATTTATTTTACTACATTATATTCGCCACGGGCTCCCTTCTAGAAGTCCAGACGATGAACACAATTTTCGACGGTTTTCAAACATAAATCGGCCGATACTACTGCAATTTCACGTTCGATATTCGTACGAAGTTCATCAATCGTCGCTGGCTTGTTGGCATATACCGTAAGCTTGTCGTAGCGTTCATCAAATAGTGTAACGGCGTCAAGTCGCACGACCGAGACGGCCAATTGACTGGGCAATTTCGTGAGACAACACTTTGAAAAAACTTGGTTTCAATAATTCGATTGCGCCATTTGCTGTGTGGCTTGTGGTGCCGTCCTGATGGAACCAGGTAAATTGCAATAATTTCAACTCGTTGTTGTGGTATATCTATCCATGATTAAGTGGCAAACTTTACTGAAGAGAAATGTCAAAAGAGCGGGAAAAACATTTGTAGCGTCCCTATTGAAAAATCCATTACAACTAATCTTAAGTCAATGCTACTCCGGCCAAAGTAGTGTGTTCGAATGGAGGATAGAAACGAAGCAACTTCGATATAAAAAGCTCCGTTAGATGATAAGTAGGTTTCACTTTGCCTTGGCGGCCGTTGGTGTTTAGAAGCGTGGCACTCCACTCACTTAGGGTTTTAAAGACTAATAAAGGCGAATAAAATAATTTTTGTACCAAGCCCCTTCTGAATCTAATTAAAAATAGCATTTATGGAATCTTGATGATCTTCACAAATAAAAGTAAATGAATGAAAAAGAGACTAATTACTACCATTGAAAATCGATACTTAAATCGTAGCTTTTAATTTAAATCTTGGCAGGTGAACTTTTTTTGGTAAACATTGTAATTGATCAACTTCAATATTAACCTAGCTTAAAGATTAATGTCCCCTAGTTACTTTTCAAAAGAAACAAAATTAATGGGTTTAAAAACTGTTAATTATTCAATAAATCGGCACATGTTAGAATTAGGTATAATATCTCACAAAATCGGTTCGAACTGTAATACTGTTTGTTTCAACAACTTCACTCCTCCAAGGCTTTACACTGATGCACACTTGAGCAAGGTTGTACTGCAAATAAATCCAAATAAAAAGAGGCGAGTTTGATTCACGATTGTCCGCATGCTACTGAACAACTTTAATTTTGAAAAGAGAAAACAACTCACCTCCAACAATCCGGTAGCCCCTCTCATCGGCAATATAATGAATTATGTTGAATTTATTTTTCTTTGGATCGACCGGCACCGAGTAGTAACCGGACTGCACATAAATTATATCCTTACCAATATGCTTCTTCGTTATCTTCTTGTAATCGGACAAGCCGTTGCTCAGACGCAGTCTTTGGCGAAAAGATAATCATTTCATTTTTTATTTGGATGTAAACAGATATCGCGCACTTACTTGTATTCGTTAATGCCTTTATCGGAAATGATTTGGTAATTCTCCAACACGGTAACATCGTCACCGCCACCACCGGGTTTGTGGTAGCTTGGCGTGGTTGTGGTAGTGGGACGTTGGGTCGTAGTGGGCCGTGCGGTAGTTGGTCGTGGATAATGTGGCAGCGGTGGCAACTGACTTATTGGGTATTGTGGATAATGTGGTGGTTTCGGAGGTGGTGTGGGATACTGTGGATATGTAGGATATTGGGGCGGTCGTGGGCGTACAGTTGTAGGCCGAGTTGGTGGTTTTGTTGTTGGGTAATATGGTGGATAATATGTTGGTCTTATTGTCGGCGGTGGAGGTGGTGGAAATATGCCGACTGGGGGCCATACCTCCTGTTCCTCATCGGGGTCCTCGTCATCGTGTAGTGGAAAAGCAGTGACTTGGTCCTCATAGTACGATAGATAATCGTGGTAGGCATCGTAATCTTCCATTTTCGCACCATTTTCTTCGACTTGGTGAACTGCAGCGTACTCTGAGGCAAGCGGAAACTGAGCTGATTGCACGCCAGCAATGCCAACTACAGCTGATTGAGTATTGAATGCTGCGTGTGGGTCTCTATTGGACTCTGGCACGGCGCCAATTTGCTGTTGGTCGACTGATGAGTCGGCCACAACTCCATGTATGGAGTTAAACGGTGCGTGGTGTGTGGCCCAAGCAGCTACTTGCTCTTGAAACGTTGACGGGCGGTTGGGCTTTTGCTCCACGTTAGGTATAGCCTGTATACCGGCACTCAGCAATGTCGTAAGTATCAAAAATTTTAAAATCATTTTTGTTTTCCTTTTTTCAAGATATTTTGTGTTTTCTTTCCTTTAGAATGATATCGAACACCAAGTGTCTTTCGCGTGCGCTCCGTGTAACTGTTGTTTGTTGAAAGATCCTCGGTGTCTTGGCGTTGCCGTCTTTATACACTACACTCACTGCCAAGTTCTTAAGACTTCTTTATATACCCACATATCTAACCATCGACAGCACCTTTGCAAAGCCCATATACATGCCTGCATACATACACACTTAACTGCAAAAACAATTAAATAAAATAATTGCAGATTTTGTTTACGATCCACGCATATTGCATATCTTTAAGATTTTAAGTAGTCAGCGGCCCGGTGTGCATTTGCATATATGTATGTGTGTGTGCCATGATTTGTATTTGCAGTACATTTCCTACCCCAAAATCAACAAAAATTATTTAAATTAAATAAGTCGAACTCCGTCAGCCGGTTCGGCCCATTTCACACAACTTCGGGATTTGGCGTTTCCTTAACGACCCTTTTCATTCTTCTTTCACGCAGGCACACACACACACACACATACGGAGATTGTATTTATTTCAATGGTTTGTTCAATCTCTTGCAATTTTCTTGCCATCATAAAATTTACTGTTGAAGGCATTCTTATTTTTGGCGATTGTTCATTTGTGTTGCTTGCTTTGGTTGTTTGATCAAATCTGTTGCCAGTTAAGATTCGACTAATTAAAATGTGTCAAAAGGGATTCGAGAACTTTGTTTACTTACACTCACATGTGTTGTATTTATTGCAGTTTTGAGGAGGCTCGTAAAATGACGTGCAGTGTTACCGTTAGAGCCCGTCGTTCGCAAGAGAAGTCGCGAGATGTGAGGCAATTTTATTGCATAAGTGAAAGCCGCAAAATTCTACCAATTTGTGTACCACATAATGGCCACTAAACGCCGATTATTTGGGTTGAAATATGACTCAATGGAAAAATATTTATATGGGAAGGCTCTGGTTCAGCCATGGCTACGTCCTATCTCTTTTTGTCTGCATATGTGTTTCGCTTCCCGCTTCAACTCTCGGTAGCTATTCGATCCTGCACGTGTTGTGGTCGATCGTGACGTTGCAAGGTAGGCAGTCTATTTTTTCTCCGATATCGACACGGCAGTCCTCCTCGTTGCAGCTGTTCTTTTGCATTTTCCGAAAACCAAAGATCTCGTGCAGTCCCACAGTGCCCTTATACCGATTAGTATTCTCAGAGAGCAGGAGTACAAGTCGCGTTGAAAATCGTTTGGCTGTCTGCTGCGATTGCAGCTTCTCGACGTCGTTCCTTACTTGTGTTTTTTGACGTGCGTTCTAGTACTACGCACAACAATAGTAACCAAGTCGATTAGCCTCAACCCATGTTTACTCGTAGAGGCTGAATGATGTGCCAAAAATATTTACTTTGTCCGCCCTGGCGTTAAAGTCGCCAAGCATGATTTTGACATCGTGAGCGGGGCAACTCCAAGCGCTCATAAACGACATCTTTAGTTCCATTGTTCCGTCGGGGTGTGGACTCAAACCAGCGATATGTTGCCAAGACTCGGCGAAGTAGTCTCTCTCCCTCCACGAGTCCCACACCGAATGTGCGGTCCTTCATAGGGTCACTGTAATAAATGTCACAAGCACCTACTCGCCTCTGCCCTTATCCCGTCCACCGCACTTCTTAGACGGCGATGTGATATTAGCCTTTACTCTTACAATGGCATTAGCTGAGCAGCGGATCCATTCCAATTAAGGGATTAAATCGTAATCCTTAACACGTTTGCAGCGGTCGTCATCAAAAGGCTATTTTCTTCTTTTAATTGGTGGCGGGTCCCAAACTCAGCGCACAAATCTAGGCAGGGATGCTTCGCCTTCTCACTTTAGCTCACCTTCAAACGGATAGTTTTTGGTTACCCAGAGCATTCTTGGTCTACGACCAGAAGTCATAAGCTGCTTAAGCCATAGGTAATAGAATCGTTTCTGGCCATTCCTAAGTGAATGGGGATCAGAATTTCCCCACTCCCGTGAACTTCTACTCATGGCTCCATCCTCCAAATTTGGGAATACTTTCTAATAATTTTGTTCATATTTATAAAACGTATTTGATTTAAGTGTTAAGGCTGCAGCCGTCAGGCTGTGGTTGCAGGTCTTACCATCATCCCATAATGCTATTTAAGTCGTCATTATACACTACTAACCTTTTCTTTTTACCTACTGGTAACAGCAATGTTACACTAATGAACTAATATTTCCATATTTAAAAGTCTAAAATGAAAATTTCTGTGTGTCTCCATATCTGCGTGTTTTTGAGATATCGTTTAGAACTTTTGCACACGCCCTTTTCTTCCCAGAAAAACACTCGTTGGTCGGAATCAATCCCGGACCACTATAGCATTACCATATGCCACACAAACTGATCGTTCAAAATCAAGATAAAGATCTCTATATACTCCTTTAAGCTATAAAAATAAGGAATCAAAGCTTCGGTTCAGCCGAAGGTAACGTTCTTTCTTGTCTTTTACTTTGTCCATTGTCATTCTAGGTTCCCAGTAAAAATTGCAAAAGAGCATTCATTTCCAGCCGAACTAATCACTCCCTTACTCCGTCATAAATAACTACCAGTGAAGTAATCACATTATTATATAACATATATGTATGTTTAAGTTACTTAAATATTACCAATAATACTTTTGCACGCTCTTAAAAGCTCATCTCTTGTAAAATGCCAAATGCACTTGTTGATGAACGCAATCGTGACAGTTTATTACCAAATTAATTACACGATCTTATCAATCACTTAAATTGTAGTCTGGACACCCAAGTAACAGAAAAAACATATGAATGCATTTGTCAGCCATAAATAGAAATCGAATGAATCAGTATTAATGGATGCTGGCAGGTGCACCAAATTAGGATTGGCTGTACGATCACAATCAAAGCACTCACTTAACCATGTAATTGAAATGACGGGCTGACTGATCCTTTAACCATCAATACAGAAAGCACTCGCAAACGTGAGCCTATAAACAACAAAGAGAAAATAAAGTTAACAGCGTAAAGACGCATCACACTTCAACTTCTTCGCACCCATGCGCTATAAAATCATCAAGAACAACATTAGAATTAACACTGTGCAGAGCCACCAAGGCACTCATAATATGCAGATGCCTAGCCCGCAGAATCTGGGGCTGCAAACCAGGCACCATCAGCTGACTGTATACCATGATCGTAAGGCCTTTTGTCACTTGTGGAGCCGTTGTTTGGGCATCGAAGATAATGCAGTCTTCGGTAGGGCTTCAACTGTTGAAGCTGCAAAGGCTCGACTATGTCTGCGCTTCAGAGGCAATGCGCACTTGCACCACCGCTGCAATTGAAGTCGTGGTTTAAATCATACCGCTGCATCTAGTGATCAAACAGGTAGTGAAACATACTATGTTGCTAGTTTCAACAGAGGGTGTTGGCAAAGGGAAGATAATGCCGTCTCAACATATGGAGGGCTTGGGGGAAGATTCACCACAGCGCTACGAAGAGGTAAACTTTACAAACAAGTTTAGAGTTACTCTTGGCAGTAAGGCCAGTGGAATGATTCAATGCTCGACCTACTACTGAGGGGCAGCACTATTCAGTGGTACACTGGCGCCTCGAAAACACCGGAAAGCATTGGAGCAAACATTGCGGAACCGCATACTAAACTATGCATACCAATGGCACGTTTTCCGAGCATCTTTCAAGCAGAAATCTTTACTATAACTTTTATTAAAATAAAATTAATTAAATTGGCGAAAATAGCAAAAAAAAAAACATTAGACAAAATCTACTTACAAGTTAGATAAGTCGAACAAAGTTATTTTTCCTCTGAATTCTACTTCAAATATAATAGAAAGTCGAATAGTACCCCAACGTTTTAAAACTTCCGCGAGGGGTTTTGACATCCAATAGACAAGCTTTGAAGTTTCTGTCGAAGGGATTTTAACCCATACCTCGTCCAGCACATCCTTGAGCATATCCTTTGAGATAAAGGTCCAATGACGAATTTTTACGTTCCGTGAATCTCATAGGGTTGGAATTAAAATGCGGTCATTCTGGTCCTGTTTGAAGTTGCTTAAGAACCACTAAGAGTCACTAAAACTAAACTTCATATGTCAGCTGTATTCTTCGGATATCCAATAAAAAATAATCCACACAATTGCTAGCTATGTTCCACGTATCATTGCTTTTCCACCACCGTTCCTCACAGTATGCATTAAGATTTCCTTTTCGAGTGCCCTGCCCGTTTTTCGCTATAAAATCTTATACCATGTTCAGACCGACACTTAATCACACGATTTCGGCTGTTGCATGGATTATCCCACTAATCTTAAAAATTTATCACGATTTCGCCATATAAAAATAACAGTTCCAAATCACTTCATTGAAATGATTTGAAACTGATCCACGCTAAATCTCTCTGTGCGACTCTGATTTTGCGCAATCTATGTACTTGTCAGCACTGGAAATCTGTTACATTATCACAGCAAATTTAGACACTATAAAGGGAAAAAAGGTAAACAAACAAATTTTTTTAAAGCAATGAATCTAATTTCACCTGAAAATCGACTTAACAAATGAAAAAATGCATCCATTATTTCTATTATATGGAAAATATTAAAAAAAAGACGGCTTTTATTTCAAAATACTATATGACAATCTTTTCTTCTGATAAGCGATGTGAACTCTTGAATGACAATAGCAGCTGTTTTTTGATCTTTCTAATGGCAGTGAGAACACTGTTGGTTGTTATGAATTGCTTAAATGTAATCTAATCTTTTAAATTTTCGGTCTGAACATGATATTGCGTTCCTTGATTCCAGATATTTGTAGCATAATCTACAGTCTCCATCCCAAGACACAAAATTTGCTCTCAACGGAAAAAATAACTTTCTGTCAAACATTCTTGGACTTGTTAAAGTGCTTTTTCGCGAAGGTATTGCATATGTACTTGCTTATTGACTAGCCATATTAATGAGCGACTGTGACTTTTCATAAAACCCTTCCTTGACCATAAAATGCTGTTATTTTTTTTTTTTTGTTTTAATTTTGCGAATGGGGTCAGTGCAGAGGTATTATTGAGCGAGTTGCACTTCCAAACCATTACTAGTTTCACGATGTTCTTGTATTTTTGGGCGCTATGAATTGACTTAGGTATTAAAGTGACGATATGTTTGGAATTTTTTTACTCTTTGTATAGAAGAATGTGTCCTTCCAATCGAGCGATTTCAGGAAATGTGTTTCATTCTTCGAAAACTTCGCTTCCAGCGCTTTCGATTTTCTAAATTTAATAACAAACTGAAAAAAAACATATTTTAAAATTGCTACTTTTACGAAAGCAAGTATAACAATAACTTTCCTACATTATGGTGTCAGAGTTCCATTGCTGAAAATGTTGTACGATTATTCAATAAACTAGTAATAAAGTATTTCAAGTGCTTATGGCCTAAAATTTACTACATTCATAAATTTTATTTTTTCATAAAAGCAAGCTTTTTCTTGCTTATGTTATTAGATTCGTTCAAGAGTGAGTTTCCCACTATAAAGAATTATTTTATTTTATGATGGACGGTTCGCTACGAAAACAAACTAACTTTTTATCGACGCACTGCTTTAACGACGCAACTCTTTTTACAGTATTACTCGCCGTAGAGAATGCAGTACAGAACCGGACATGAAAATCTGAGTATCGGCGAAAATTTGAACTACCAAACCACAACCAAAACTAAAATTTAAAAACAAGACTTATTCATACATATAATATCTGAAATTTTATAATTAATTTTTTATCATCAGTATTTTATTTACTAAGCGAAATCTAACAAATCCGTATTGTATTAGATGTGAAGAAGTGAAATTTCACTCAATAAAGAAATATTGATATAAAGAGAAATCGCCCGAAAAAACACAACTTTATCCGCACCTAAGTAGTGCATTATTTAAAACACTATAAATGAGATCGTTAAGTAAAGATCAGATGCGCTTTTTCCAATTAGCCGGGTATGCTTATGGACATGTCCTCCCAAGGGATATGCGATAACTCAATTTACCCTTCAAAGCCCTAAGTTTGCTTATTTTACAGACTTACTCGAATTAGTTTATTTTTACATTTCAATACAATTTTCACACATAAATACCCTTATGTATAAAATATTTTCAATCATAAAGTAGCCAAGCATGTTTTAAAGGATAATTAAATATAATAAATACCATTCATGTATGTTTAAACTGTAATTTCTATTAGAACACATTTAACATTCTTTGTTTAAAACATTGTTATAGTTACATAGTTGGCAACGCGACATATACTTATACTCTGGCAATTCCGCGAAATAAGTCTACTAAATGTCAAACAACACAAATAAAATTGCCAAACGTCAAACATTCGCGTCTCGCTTCGATGTCGGATTTTTCATACGCGTTTATCCATAGATTTAGTGATATTTAAACAAACACAAATCGTGGAACTATATTTCCCGCCCGCATTGTGATAAAAGTACAAGGAAGCGGCGTTAATTGAGATTGCATTGTGTATTAATAAAAAATATAAAAGTGAAATCTCTCCTTAAAGAGCGCGAGGTGCGGCAATTTAGCGGCCGAACAGTTTCAATTGTGTTAGTGCGTTTTTTTTTGCGTCTGCTGCTTTGCTACCAGTGACCGTTGTCTGCAGCTTGTCGGTCGCCGTACTCGTACTTTAGCACTTTGGGGCGGTGAACGAAAAATCGATTGTGGCGCTGACTGTTGGCTTTTTAGTTTGTTAGCCCAACTGCTACTATTGTCCGTCTGTAAGTGCATCTGCCTCTCGAGCAGGCCTCTTCTAGCGGTTTCCGTGTCTATTTTTCAATCATTACGAAAGGTGTGTAAACTTGTGACAATAAAAAACGAGACAAAGTGAAAAAAATAATATGTAACATGCTGTAGTTCTAAAAAATAAAACTTACTTATCGCCGTTGTTGAGTTCAAATGCGGAAAGCGTTTTTTTTTTTATCTTTCACTCCCAAAAAAACGTCATAGCTGTCAAGATACTGGACCTTCTTATATTTGATAAGGTTTGTACTTAGTTGATTAGTGATATAGTATTCATAACTACATATTTATTATAGTATAAACAGTAACTCCAAACACGTCCGTCATATTTAAAACCGTCGGGCTATCGGGAATCAGCGATTCGTAGCGCGTATGAGAAAAGTTAAAAATCATCATATTGTATATTGAACAACCGCAATTTGTAAAGGCAAATGTTGTTTTCTCAAAAAACAAACTAAAAGGTATCTAAAAAATTACTAAATTTTTAGTTTATTATACAAACTACCGAACGATGATTAAGTCATGTGAAACACAACTTTTTATTTTATTTATGTGCATATGTATGTACATATATTGGTGCCGGAAAATGTACAACGTTCATCTACCTGACTTTGACTTTGCTTTTGCTATAACAGACGTAATTCATATCCATACATACATACATATGTACACAACGTTCTCAGTTTTATATTCGTTACACATTGTACTGTGATCGGTCAATGCCAGGTTTTTACAGGTTACTTTCTTTAATTTGTATAATTATATCTTATAAATACATACATACATACATATATGTAAATACAGGAAAGCTTTTCTGTATTAGATAAAAATATAATATATTAAAAAATAATGTGAACTTAGGTAATAAAACCTATTGTTATGCACTTTTAATTGACTAAAAATTATTAAATTTGCCCTGTACTGGTTTCAATAGTTTTTTTTTGTAAAAATCGCTTTTTTAATCAATAAGTAGATAAAGTACTCATGACTGCTTTACGCAGGCGAAAATGTGGAGGATTATAAAATAAACAATGATTAATTTATTTGAATAGTAGTATGACAAATGCTTCAATACATATGCAACCTTCGCAAGGTTGTTTAAAAGCACATTCTAACAAAATATTTCCTTTGTTATTGTGTTAAACTGCAATTAGCAGCTAATTGGTAAATGTGCTTCACATAAATAATACATAAAATGTGTTGTCATATACAGTGCTGTGCAATTATCAGCTGCTGAGATACGTGTGTACTCTGTTATCAGTTAAATAATTCCAGCGCATTTCAATCATAGTGTTAACGATATCATCGCACAACCTTATGGATCTACATAGATGTCCAAATTTGCTTGCATGTTCATGATGATGTACGAAACGCTAAATTATGGCAATTATTTCATTAAAAAGTGTGATACTTATTTTATCAATGAACTAGAAATTGAGTAGAATTGTTTTAAGGTGTTTGGAAAACCTACCGTAGCTGAATTGAAGTTGAACGTTAGATAAGAAAAAGATTTGTGCGCTTTGTGTCCCACAGGTATTAAATGACGACTGAAAAGTAAATGAATTTTTTTATGAAATGTGTCATACAAACAGCTGTACCCGATGTACTGAAGAACATACCCATAAATGCCATAAAATAAAACTATGAATAAATAATAACTTTCAAAGGTGATTTATGTTACATTTTATTCTATATCGAAAAAGTTCGGTTATTTTTAGGATTAACCACTCATATTATTTTCATAACTGAAAAGATTTCACATTATAAAGTAGGAAAAAACTTATGTTACACCCATGAAATGCCGCTTTTTGATGACAAAAGCGCGGATACAGCTTATCTTTCCCTAATTAATGTATTATATTGTGTTTACTTTGTTGTTGCCATGCTTAAATTCCCTTCAAGTTTACGTTAATAATGGAATAAAATTTCTGTTATTGTACTCTTGCGATTGGATTTCGAAAGTCATAATTCTTATCATATGACTCCTCTCTGCAGTGCTATAGCACTTACTTTCCGGTGCAAACAGGGTGAGTCATTCAACTGTATGCGTGCGGTTGCTTGCACATACATTTATAAGGAGCTGCGTTCTATATTTATATATGTCTGCATCAATTGAAATAACAAAAGCAAAAGTTGGTAGTTGTGATTCATATGTGATTATCATTTAAAAGTTTTATTATAAATATATATTTAAAAAGCGTCATAATGCCTATTAATATGCACATACATACATATATACATGCATACATATCTGTTATGCGTGTGTTGATTGATAACAAGCCCGACGTAGACTGTTCTGTTTGTATGTGTATCGTCTGCTTACGAATTTTCAATTGTTTATAAAATTTTTTTTGATGACTCATACCCATCTCTTGACCGATGCTACGGCTGCTACTATGCCGGTCTCTTTCGACCAATTCAGCGATTTTATGGCAATTTTCGACGACATCCCTTCCGAAGCGTGGTGCATCTTCGACGACCTCTACACCAGAACGAAAACGTTGAAACCATCGTTGTGCAGTGGAAATGGAAAATGTATCGGGTCCATCAAAACTGCACACATTTTATTGGCGGCTTGAGATGCATTTTTGACTTTATCGTAGTAGTACTGTAAAATATGCCGTATTTTCTCTTTATTTTGCTACATGTTTGCGACGCTATAACTCATGAATGACTTAAAAGAAACAACAATCAATCAAACACGTGTTAGCGCGTGAAATGAGCTTTCCAAAAAGGTATACCATGACCCGATGCGACGAATAAAACTAGAACTACGCGCTCTCAGCGGCAAGTAGCAAAAATACTGCAAGACTTTTTTGACCTAATATAATAATAACATAATATAATAATAAACAGATGTATGAAGATACTTGTTTATATACTTATATTGTATGGTTGTAAAAATATAGTTTTGAGAATGTAATCCATAATACAAGCTGATCGTTTAAAATGAAGTTCTTTTAAGGAAGACTTTTTTTGTCAAAATATCTTCACGAAATTTTTTGTTGATTGGGGTAAAAGCCAACGCTACAATGTTCGAACACATTGATCAGATCGCAGCTCTATAGCATATAAAAGTCATACAAACTTAGCGAACGTAATCGATTTCTTATATTCAATTTTTTTCTCAGGTTCTTCTCAGATATTTTTTATATGTTACATTACTTATAATCAGCCGTGATGTAGCTCAAATCCGATCCCAAAGCGTCAACATACATGCACATGTACTTGTTGTATATATTTGCCTACTTCCATATTCACTTTTCAAATTTTCAATGTACTCAGTTTAGCAGCAAGCCTGACCTGGTCTGTTTTTGATAGGCGTACGTTGAACTTGAAATAAACCTGTGCCAGTGCTGGCAATGAGCAACGATCACCGCAGCCGCAGCACAGCAAAAATATTAAAAAACTTGGGCGGCGTTTCCCCGTACGATCTCTTCGCTAATACTCACATACTATACATATACTATAGATCTATCTAAGTATATAGTTCTGCTGTATTTTCGTTATTTGCTTTTGAATTTAATTCTTGATCTCTAGTATCAATACCCACTGTTATTGTTATTGTAAAATTGGGGTCTGGTGTGAAAATTCAAAAGAATTATAATCAAATTTTCGACATGTACTATAGATTGAAATCGCATGCCAACAAGGTTTTCCGCACAGTTGTACTTATGCGCTTGTGTACTTAACATACTTAATGCGGGGAAACTTACGTAGATACATATGTACATATGTATGTATATGGGTACACCTGTATTGGTTAACATGCCTTTGTGTTTACGTTTATTTTGCGATTGTATGCCAGAGGTGCTCATCTTTTGTGTGGTATCAATATACATACATACATATGTACGTATAGAAATGTGTATATTAGGATGGATCGCTCGCACAGTAGAATTTTAAATAAATTTCGATTATAGAGATTTGAGCATTAATAAAAGCAAAAATATTAATTTTTTTTTATAATTTTTGATTATACGTAATTCGTTTCATAAAAAGAAGAAAACGCTAATAAGCTATAATGCCCTGCAGGATTAAAGAGGATTACGTACTAGGACCTGCTTTTAATCGTTCAGTACGTATTACAGCTACGTTTGTACATATGTACATATATGCGTATATGCTACAGTGATCCGATAAGTACAATTTGTTCAGAGAATGTATCAAATTTCGTAATGACTAAATCTATTCAGCTAGTCACTGATAGGGTTATTGTTGTTGTTGTAGCGACCGAAAATATACCTCAAGTCATTTTGAGACATGGTACCGATTTAACAGTACTTGGCTGGATAAAAATCTGGGTCCCTTCCTGTAATTTAGACCCGACTGTCGTGGGAACGGCACTGATAGGGTTCCCATATACTGTTGCAATCGTTTAGAAAAATATATAATATTTTATTGGTTAAGAATAAATTATCCAACCTATTTGTTCTTCCAGGCTCTTGCAATGGATTCTCATAAAAAATAATCATTTTTAATTAAAACGTCACTTTTTTATTCCACTTTAATGTTTTAAGGTATGTAGTATATATGTACATAGTAAACGCAAATGCCAGACATTTATCAAAAATGAAATTTGTATATGGCACGAGCGCCACCGTTGGCGATTCGCGTGTAGCCATTTAAAGCGCACCACACATATTGACCTTACAATTAATGTGAACCTTTAAATAATATTCGCGTTTTTTCCTCCACCACAAGCATATTTCAAATATAAATGCTGACTAAGTTCTATATAACTATTGCTTGATGCTACAAAAACTTGCACTCTAACATCAATGATAAAAATATTAGAGACAGACAATACGCACCAAACTATGCTAACAACAACCTATTTATTAAAATTTCAAGGCTTCCAAATTAGCTTAATTTTTAGGTTACAATTTCAGAATGAACCTTAGCCCCTTTTATGGAACTTATGGACAGCAGCTAAGCACTCTACATTTGAAAGTATAACAAATTTATTACTTTCACATGTCGCTAATTGCACTTGAAGCTGGAGTGCTACTATAATTATCCATATCCACAAAAACAAGTTTGCCGGTTCAATAAACAAATAAAATCGCTTGTTTGGATTGTGTATTAATGTTAATCTGACTGTAATTTGAAAATATGTACATACATACGTATGTAAAATATACATTTATCAGCTGCTCACATGTGTATGTATGGTATACCTGTACAGCTGCGATCGAATTTACGTTCTACGAACGCGCTGTTGCCAAAAAATAAAAGCGAACCGCTGAAAATGAATGACACGTTTCGTAAATATCGAGTTATCGAACTGAAATTCTATATTTCACCTCTATATAGCAGTTTGTTATAACGGGTTAGCAAAAACATTATACTTAATATAACATATCCAACATACAAGAAGCGCCCCTTACATCTAAATGAAACATTATTTTCGCATTCAATTGAACGTTTTCTTGCCACAGTTCGAATGATCCGAAACAAGTCAAATATGCTCCGTTTTGTTCTATAATTTGTTGGTAATGTCATAATACCACTCTTCTAGAGCCATAGAGCTGCACAGATAGTAATAAATTAGTGCTGGGTCCGGACTATAAGGTGGAGGCATAGTTTAGCCGCACACATACAACGCGTTACAGGTTATCAAAGAACATTTCACTATATATGAAGGGTGATCCATTTCGAGGTTCCCTACTTTTTGTGTGTGAGAAGTGGTGCCGTCTTGTTGAAACTGAATGTCACCGAGCTTCAATTTCAATTTCAAGCATCAAATATTCAGTTATCATGGCGAAACGTCGATCTTTTTCGACAAAAACGAAAATGTCGATCTTCTTCGAACTTTACAACAGCCCATAGAGTGAAGCGATGTCACTTGAGAGGATCGAGCGACTTTAGTTCTTGCATAAGTTTATTTTGTACGCTTTCACTCTAAGATCTCGACGTAAAATGCGTCAAGTCGTTTTCCATACGTGGACGTGGCCTATTCGATCGAATATTATCCAATAATGAATGTAGTTTCTCAAAATGGGTGATGGTGTTGCTAATTATGGAAATAGGCCGACCAAAAATAACATGACAGCTTGAAAAAAGTACTTCTTATTTTTATCTACACTGCAACCCTGACTAGATTCCTCTATGGGGCGAACTATATTTTTTTCATATGTCGCCGGCAGTCTGATTTCCAAACATTTTGAGTGCTCCTACGTGGGCTTTTTAGCTTTAGTGCTTAAACTGGTTAGCAACACTAAAAAGTCAAGTTATCTATCAGTTGGAATAGTTTACGTATTATGATTAATATACATATGTAGGTGCTTCTGTGATCTCATTATCAGGAGTGTTTCAAAAAAGTAGTTTTATCACCTGTGAGTTACGTGCATGCTAAGGTTTTTTTTTTTTTTTTTGTTTTGTTTTTTATTTAGAAACTTTGAACAGCAGTAAAACAACCCACATGATTAAAAGCTCTAAATCTTATCACCTGAAACATTAGGTCTGCACTTAAAGTTATGATTACTGCGTTTCGTTACGTTATCTGTTTATTTGCTTTTATTAACGTAATAATAATTTTTTCCCGACGGTGTCATTCGTTTGCACTTGATAGAAAAAGGTAGGATCACAACGGTGTTCCATAAAGTCATTGTAGTTTACGCAAACTCCTTTTTTATACATACGTACATTGCATTTGTCTAAAGATAAGTGTCAAATAGTTGTAGCATGTAATATAATTCGCTGAGCTTTTGTTGTACGTACCTCGTTTATGTAGCACTACTCTGTCGCCCTAAATGAACATAACCTATTTATGATATCATACCAACGAATAGTAATATATTTTAGTATAGTAGGATTTTTAAAGAACGAAATATAAATACAAATGTAAGTACTTTGCACTAAATTCTTTGCAATTATTTCCTTGTTTTTTTGCTGTTATTTTGATTTATGGTACGATTGATCAAGACCAAGATTGACAGTGTTCTGTTATGTTTTTATATATAAGTTGTCATTCACTGTATTTGTTCTTGACTTGACACTTTGTTGATTAAAATACTGATTTTTTTAGTATTATTTTACAACATTTCTTAAGTGCCTTTGGAAAAATATAGTATATAGTTACGGACCATCCGCACTGATTATCGCAGTACTGTACTGATTTTGAAGCACCTGTTCTGCGTTTTTCTTCTTTTTTTTTGTGAAAATGGCAAAAGTGTTCTGTTTTTTCCGAACGTACTGTTTTTTGTTCTGAAATTTAGCACCAAGCAGCTTAAAAAGTTTCTGCTACTGTACAGCCCTTTAATGATTAAGGTATTATCAATATTAAATTGTCATCCCTGATGTGAACAGCTGATTGCGGGTTTGAATTATTTTGCTTTCCGTAATGTTCTATTGACAAACAACTAGGTAAGTTTTATTGCCAGTAGTGTTAAAAACTTAAATTGGGAAGAAATCTTTTGTTTTAGCTTTACAAAATGAGTCCTTCCCGCAGAAAATGCGTTTTTAATAAACAACGACAAGAAGAATACACCCTCATAAAGGAAATTAACAGCGGTACAGTGAAATGTACAAAATGTTTTGCAGTTTTCTCTATTGCCAATGCAGGTAAACACGATGTGCTGCGCCATTTACAATCTCAGAAACATCGAAAAGCCGATATTGCAGCTTCTAGCAGCAAAACCGTGATGAGCTTCGTAAGGACACGTACAATAGACGATCAGCGAAGAAAAAGCAGCGTAAATGAAGGCACCTGAACATATCACACTGTGCAGCATAATTTTTCATTTCGTTCCAATGACTGCACATCGAAAATCATTAAAAGATATTTTGACGAAAATTATTCATCAGCTCGCACCAAGTGTGAATCTATTGTTTGTAATGTATTAGCACCACATGCATTGCAACTGGTGAAAGCTGACTTTAATGCTATCAATTTTAATGCCGTTTTTTCCGACTGCTCAAATCATGGAAGTATGATAGTGTGTCCTGTTCTTGTGTGCAATTAAAAATATTGGAAGTAAATGATCTCTGTGGTGAATCGTCAGATATACTCACAAATTATATTTTTGATCTCATGAAAAAGTTTGCATTAAGTGAGAAGTTACTTGCTCTTTGTGCAGATAACACTAATTGTAACTTTGGAGAAGCTGCAAGACGCGGGAAAAATAATATTTTCCACAAATTGGCAGTATCCACTGCCAGCGCCCTTATTGGCGTAAACTCTGCTGCTCACATTGTTAATAATTGCATACAAAGTTCAATAGAGTGTCTTCCGGCGGATATTGAAGTCATTGTCATTAAAATATACTCTTACTTTTATATATACACCGGTTAGAGTAGAGCATTTAAAAGAAATTTGTGAAAATGTTGATGTCGAATATAAAAAAATGCTAGGCTTTAGTAAAACAAGATGGCCAGCTATAGAATGGGTCTTAAAACTTTTCAAACCACTAAAAAATATTTTTTAGAACAGCCTCACTGCCCAAGCCTCTTAAAAACTTTTTTTGAAAACGCAACCTTAGAAATGTGACTTTTATTTACTCATTGTCAAGCATCTCTTTTTCATAATTACATAATGCAGATTGAATCGCAGAATATTTGCATGTTAGAAGTTGCCTTGCTAATACAGAAACTTAAATTAAAAATCAGGGAACGCAGAGATGCAAGTTTAGTACCTCTCCTGATGAAGAACTTCATGTCAGAGTTTGAAAAAGCAGGAACTGGAAACTTAAGAGAAATTAAAGATCACGTTAAAAACTTTTATAATAATTGTGTTGATTATATAAACCAGTGGGATCATGCATTTAAAGAGGTTTAGGTAATAGAATGGATTCTTCTGCGCACAGTGCCATCTTGGGATGAGGTTGAAAAAACTTTAGTGTATATTATGGAAACGAGAAACAACAGTAATATTAATGACAGTGAATTGTTTGATGAATTCACCTGCGTTAAAAGTTATGTAACTCCAGATAAACTTATTCCATGGGAGGAAAATGAAAAGCCAATTGACCAAAAATGGATTGAAATTTTTCAACATTTAAAAAAACAATATGTACCTTATCAAAATATATGTAAAATAGTCGAATTTAATTTGTGTTTACCGGGCTCAAATGCTCCAACAAAAAGGGAATTTTCCATTTTAAATAATATATGGACAAATGAAAAATCGCAAATGAAAACTGAAATTGAGACTGTGAAGTAAATTTTAGTTACTAAGTGCAATTATGAAATGAACTGCATAGAGTTTAAAAATTTCTTACAAAACGAAGAAAATCTTATTACAAAATGTAGCTGCAATAGAAACTGAAAGCAAGTTCTTGTATGAAAAACTTTTTTATTTTACAAGATATCTTTACGAAATTCGGCATGACATTGCCCAAGGCAACGCTATAATCTCCCTAAAAAAGTTTTCAGATCAGCTCATTATCGATAGCTATATGTTATAGCTCTCATACACACTAATCGATCAAAGCACAGCCCTTGGATGGGTTCTTATCTATTTGTGAAGGGTATTATAACGCGTGTGCAGCCGAAATTAACGTTATTTCTGTTTTGCTTTTATTATGTCATCCGAAAAGCCTTTCGCCTTTTGTTGTTTCTTGTAATATTTTTGGCACTAAAAATCGGCGTTAGTGCAATTTCTCTCAATCTTGTGTTCTTAGGAAGTTATTTAATATCAATTACCTCTCAGATAAAAAAAAAAACATATAAAGAGAACTTTCACACGATAAAAGGCCTTAATCTACATACAAGTATATAACGCATTTCTGCACACTCTTATATGAGTTTTTATATTACGATTGGAAAAACCAGCCTAATGTTTGGGCTTTAAAATTAATTATATTTTAAGCCCTTACTAATTAGTGTGTCTGTGGCTAATTAAGCTGATAAATTCATACTTTTATTATGACACATTGGTTATTCGACTCGCCGACTTTTACAATTGCCAATATGCCGCAATATATAATATAAAATTTCAAGGCATCGGTTTTCGTTGCAAGAAATGTGTCAACATCGCGTTTCCCACATGCGAAGCTCCGCTGTTTTTATGGATTCTTAATTTGGTCATGCGTATGCGCCTATACTTACATACTGGACGTACATATGTATGTATGTATTAGTGGCTATGTGTTGGTATGCTGGCAATTCATTTGCCAAGCACCTCAAAGGGAGCAATTTTTTACTTCTCTTCGTTCACAATAAATATGTACACTTGAACTTGACATTGCCTTGGTGTACATATGTATATTGCATATAAATGTATGTATGTACAACTTGTACATAAATTACCATATTTACAACTAAGCGTGTATCCATAAAATTCCAACAGTGTAAAAGCGAGTTTATTTGCATAATTGCGCATAGCATAAGCTTTGCGTAAGAAAAACGATCGCCAGAGAATTATTGTATTACGGTTAAAAATTTATTGAACTACGAAGGCATGCGGTAGCAAGAATTTTATTTATAGATTCGCGAAAATATTCATTTAGGTTTAGGCACACATTCAAACATACCTTCATACACACATACTTATATTTACATATGTACATATGTAGAGTATTGGTTGATGCACGGTGTAGCCACTATGCATTGTGTTTAGGGCTGCGCTTCATCTCAGTTGTGAAATAAAAAGCTGAATGATTATTTTGATGTCACGTGTATTTTTCCATCGCATGTAATTTTTGGAGGATGGAGTCATGTGTTTTTTACTCTTATCCCAAACAGTTGATGGATGATTTTTTTATGACCGATTATTTATTATTACTTTTAGATACGCATATTTATTTTTTAGTGCAACGATCTCTATTATAAGTTTTCTATTTAAATTTGTTTTATACCAACGGGAGATCCAAGTAGAGGACTTTTTCAAAGCCTTTTTTGACAGATCACCCATGAGCCATGTCCAGCTCTCATTTTATTTTTGTTTGGTATTGTTTGGCGTTTAATTATGGAACAACGTGTACAAATCGCTCAACTTCATTACGAAAATTCACGTTCTGTTCGCTCCACTTTTGGTCCATATGATTGACCTACTGAGCGTACTATTCGCACGCGTACATCATCACCCATCTTGAGACCCCAGCATTCATTATTGGATAGACCTCGTCCATCACACGGTGAAGAAAATATAGCAGCTAAGAGTGTACACGAAGACCGTGGAGAGTCGTTTCGGCGCCGTTCGTAGCAACTCGAACTGACTTAAATTGAAATCGTACAAAATACAGCTTGTGCAAAAACTGAATCCGCTCGCCCTTCCCAAGCGACATCGCTGGTCTGGTATGAAATTCCATTTTTATATGAATTTGCTTAGGGAGCCTTCTAATTGTCAGATTCACAGAAAGCCTAGCAAATTTAACATCAAAACTCGTTTAGTTGGCAACGCCAACCTTGGTTGCCCAGCTAAGTTTATTCTCGACACACAGGTGCTTTTCGCCAACCTTCATACCATAACAACTAATCTTCAAGGAATGTATTTAAAGCCCGGAAAGAAATATCCTTAAGCATATAGAAAATTTGTCAATATTTTCTGTGTTGCGCAATACCATATGTTAGAGCCACGCTGCGTGCCTCGCATACATAATGCCTCCACTTCGATACAATTTCTATATTCTCATAATACATACATATATTATGTATGTACATATACTATACTATGTGATGGGGTTCACCTGCAGTGATTGAAATCAATTAATATTTTATTTTCGTACACATGTATGTGTGTATTGTACGTGTTTTATATAATACAATGGAACTTGAAGTAATTAAGGCAACGAATGCACGCGATCACTGACTTTGACTACTTGTAATTTTTCCACTGATTATTTCCTATGAGCTCTTGTGTAACTAGTTCTGAATGTGTAGTCTGTATGTAGGTGTATACATATGTCTGTACATTTGTTAATACTTCGAAGAACGCTTGTAATATTGAAAGCAATAATGCAATTAATTTACTATTATTTTTATTATTATTTTTAATAGGAATAATTATTTCTCCCGAACTTTGCTCTATTAGATAGATGCATTGTGCCGCTGGATTATAAAAATAATAGAACTATTATACTTTTCTGTAAAATATTTTCTTCGCAAATATTCTTTGATTGTGTAAATTTATTATGTCGGCTTCTAGTTTATTCATTAAAAACAGAAAAATCTAACAGTTATAAATAGCACGGAGTTACAAAATAATTCGTCGAGTCTTTTGGCGGACTTACCTAACATTTTTGTAGGTTTCGAACCACACTTCCGTCTACAATCTAGCTGTTTTAAGTATTTAACATCGAATTGGCGTGATATCCTACGTACATTCCTTCCTTGGCGTAATTTCCTCTTGAACCCACTTGATAGATGAACTTTTCGATTTCTTAGATTTTTGTTTTCATATATACGGTGGTTTCATTGCCGTAGATCTCAGTTCATGAATTTGATCTCAATTTTTTAAATATATATTATTACTTATACTTTAATTAAAAGTCTTTTAAAAGGTGATCCATTTCGAGCTTCTTTAAGCCTTACATATCTTTACAGTCCAATCGACCGGGCCAAAACATGAAATTATCAGCTCACCGAAGTGTTCTCTCAATATGGCCCTGTCTTGTTGAAACCAAATGTCGCTTAGATCATGTCAATTTCAGGCATCAAATAGCTCTCAGCGGCTACGGCTGCTATATTTTCTTCACTGTAATAATGAATGCTGGGTCTACAGATGGGTTATGATATTGCGAATATTACGCTCAGTAGGCCGATTATGTTGACCATATTTAACGGTCTGTAAACATTGTTCAGGCGTAAGATTTTTCATGATGAAATGCCAAACAATACTGAGCAAAAATAGCATGACAGCTTGACATGACTCACTCGTGAGCTGTCAAAAAAAGCTATTGAATGAAGAATCTCTAAGGAAGGATCACTCTTTATAAGCATTTCTGTTATATTTTTCCAGTTGACAATCTCTTTCTAAGCACCATCTGCAATCAGCCCATCAACGTAGATACCTTTCTTCCATCACTGTTGGTAGTACCGCTCAGCTTTTGGCTCACTATAAGTTTCTAAATTATGCGAAAATTAAACCAGACGGATCCATATTGCGGAAATACTTCAACTTGATACTAACATTTGCTTTTTGACTCCGAAAGTTTGTCACCGTATATTTCGCACAATTTCTTCATAATACTTTTGCATACTGAACTTCAGAAAATTTATACAAATGTAAGGATTTTGTTTTAATCGTTCCACGTCTAATCCTTTGACACATTGCCTTATCATTCCTAATTTGACCAAGTAATGCAAGCATAGTATTTTTTGAGAAAATAATTTGGTGTTCCATCCCCATTTCTTCCACTCTACATTCATCATTGTCTCTGAGGGCATACGAACTACTATACTTTTGAAACGGAAACGAGATTTGAGTAAAGCAGGAGATTTTGTGGCCTGTGAATCTAGATAGCTTCACGTTTGAATTTTTATTAAAGCTGAAGGTGTGAATCACGAAAAGTTTATATCCGCGAAAAAGGTTCACGGCCCCTAATCATCGTTGGAAATATTAATTTTATTGCTAACAAGCC
>NW_017537156.1:456312-457851 GCF_001853355.1 Bactrocera latifrons
GAAACTTTTCCGCCAACTATAATTAATAAAACGACAAATCATTATTGCGGTAACATAACTGTGATACGAGTAGTGTATAAATTTCTCCGCAAACACTCGAAATTGGCCTTATCGCATTTACCACTATATATTCCTTGGTGTTTGTGTAGAACCATTTGAATGAGAAACTCAACAAAATCATTTGAAGTTTACCAAAATTTTTAAATTATGGTCTGCTTTGTTCTTAAGGGGTTAGAGGTAGTCAGAGGCACGAAAAAATAAGAATTTTCAGTATTTTTTTTTTCTATTAAATCGTGTTATTTTACAAAAGTGATATTATATTATAGAATGTGTTGGCTTGAAGTCACGAAAATTAAAAAAAAAAAATTTTATTTCCAAAGTTATAGTTATTTGTGTTGACCCAGTTCCAAAGAGAGGTACTTGCGGCACGGTGACAACCGTTGAAGATTCATCTAAAATCAATGGGAAGAAATGAGTTTTATAAATAGATAATCCTGGGCCTGATCGAAGGATTTTTTTTTTTTTTCAAAAATTAGGCTCAGGAAATTTTTTTCTAATTTTTTGGGAAAAATCAACACTTAAATAAAATAAAAATGCTTCGATCAGACTCAACTTTATTATGTATTCTTAAACCTGTATACATTTTATTAAAATCTACAGAGTGGTTTTCGAGTTACAGTTGTCACCAGTTCAAAAAACATAGTTTTGAGAAAAACGCGTTTAAAGTTTCACACTAGCGCTTTGAAGTGCCGGGCTCTCTTTGTTATTTCTGGAATAGCTCAAAAACTAATTATCGGATCAGCATGAAATTTTCCAAAAATATGTTTAAGATATTACATTTAACGAAAATGCGAAAAAAAATTAATTCTGACTACTCCTAACCCCTTAATATATTTTGAAATCATACATATGTATGTATGTAAATATGTGTTTCAACTTTATTATAATTTTCTTCATTACCGAACCGCGAATTGTGTGAGTTTAAAACAACGATTTAGCACTATAAGAAAACTAATTTAATTAATACACTAATACAGACATACATATATACATATAATTATAGACTTACGATGTAAGTCTATCCTTTAATTTGAAATAAAAGACTTTAAATTCTTTTACATTAACAAATCGTGGTTTTTTATTTAAGAGCTGCAAGGAAATTAAGAATGGAGCTATTTTATTTTTAAAGAGATACCTATTCCTTAGTTTTCCCGAKKTCCTGTAATCGTCTTCTTCTTGGATTTTGCTGTTGTCCTGGATCTGAGATTATTTATGAACACAATGAACACACACACTGAACTGCACTGGTTGGAACTGAACTGCCTTGATGAAACTGAACTGCACTTGATGAAACTGAACTGACTTGATGAAACTGAACTGCACTTGATGAAACTGAACTGACTCCCTCTTGAACTCTTGTTATGCCTTTTATACCTTCGAGATTTAATTATTTGAGTTTGTCGGCGAAGCATCAAATATCATAACAACGGCACGAGTTCTTATTTATTATCGTATCCACTTAAATAGGATTCGAGTTTC